>NW_012267351.1:2385452-2388080 GCF_000151885.1 Dipodomys ordii
CCGCCCCGGCTGCGGCGCGCGAGCCGCCCTGCCGGGGCCCCCCCTGGATCCGTTGCCCCCGCTCCAGCTGCCGCCCCCTCCGCATCTCCAGGCCCCCACCGAGCCCACCCCCTCTCCCTATTGCTCCCAGGTCACCGGGGACCCCCAAATGCGGACATTTTAGGGAAATAAACAGGGGGGGACGGGGAAGTGGGGGGGGTCCTGTCCTAGGCTCCTCCCAGACTTAGGCCTGACCATGACTCAGCGTGGTCAGCCCAGGGCCCGCGGCCTGCAGCTGGCTGGGCCGCACACCGGAGGCTCCTAGACCTCTCTGAGCACTGCAAACCAGACCCAGGTGCTGTCCCTGGTGTGTACTGTCCTCGGTGCTCTAAGCATCGTGTCCCAGTCGGCTCAATGACCAACTCCTAACCGGGTTAAGGCACTTTCCTCCCCTTTCCCCCTCCTCCCTCAGGCCTGAGTACCAGGAAGCTCCCACTTTAATTAGGGTAGAGTTGACAGGTGCTGGCGATCAGGAGCTAGCCAGCGCCTCACACCCACTCTCGGAAGGGCCAGCTTGGGCTTCCTGGGCACCAGTGGTCTCTGAGCGTTCGCTGCAGCCCTCCTGGAGACTCAGACACCACCTGCTAGCACGGGACTTTCCAGCAGGTGTGGGGGCTCTGGCCTGGTGGCTCCAGAGGCAGCCCTTCAGCTCGGAACCAAGAAACACTGGCTTATGTGACAACAATGACCCATTTACCAGGTCCTTCAGAAGGCGGTCCGAGCCCTGTGACTGGCAGGATGTAGGCCGAAAAGGAATGTCACCCTGTGGAGCCTCCCAGACAGGGTCTTGTCAGTAGCAGATCGGACATACTGGGTCAAAGTCACATCCTGTCAAGATGGAGTTTGTAGAAGCAGAGAAATCTCCCAAGCTCGGATTTGCCTGGGAGACCACAGCACTGGCTGGCTGGGTCACAGGTGTGACGGATTCTTTCCAGAGGCTTGCCTAGGTGAGGCTTCAAACCCACACCCAGAGCAGCCCAGTAGAAAACAGTCCCCTCTCAAGGCCTCTCCCTGAATTCTGCTATGAACCCAGTAAAATGACCCCCAGGAGGCCGGACCCATGTCATGCCGAGAGGGGTCAGCGGCTGTGGCCTGCACAGGTGTCTGCCAATCATGACTCAGCAGCCCTGTGCCTAAGAGCCTCAAAGCCCAAGCAGGCCAGGCTTCCTGCCTAGGGCCCATCTGAATGGGTGGGGTACCCCAGGAAAACCTTCTGGTTCTGGGGAAATCTGGCTTTCAGGGAAGGATGTCAGAACACATCAAAGGACCTGTGGGCTTACCACAAGGAACTCATTTGCTCTTCTTACCATTTGGGATCCTGGTGCGTTTTCAGGCAGGGTAGAGAGGCTCATGGAAAAAGGGGTTACCAGGAAATCGGGGACCCTGAAAACCTGGCCTAGAGACCCATACACCCCCCTCACCACCATCCCCCTGAAGGGGGGGGGAATGCCCTGAGCTTTTGCTCTTCCAAGTATGCCTGGCTGTCTCCACCCCCTCCCCCGCCAACCGGAGGTAAACAAGGCGGTGTCTGGGGAACCCCCTGGCAGGGCCCTCTCTCTGCCTGCCCTGTGGTCAGGTGGCCTAAACCAGTGAGTCAGAGTCTCATGATCAAGACTTAACAGGGAGATTCCCTGACTGTTGACATCCAATGCAATAACAGCAGGGCTGCGGGGGCCTCAGGACCTTGGTGAGGGTCCCTGGGCCACAGACTTACAAGGCCTCAGGACCTTGGTGAGGGTCCCCTGGCTTACAGACTCTCCTTCTAACATCTGATCATCTCTCTCATTCCCAGGTATGCAGGGAGCCCCCCTTCCCTGTGTCCACTGGCCACTCCGTACCCTCCAGTGAATGGCATGGGCCCTGGAGAAAGGAAGAAAGGGGAAAACTTGACACCTGAGTCAAAAGACAAGCCCTTCCAGCTGTGGGCAGGTGCCCAGCCTCATCTTTCCTCATCTTTGAACTAGGTCAGGAGTGTGGGGGCTTGATTGGCTTCGCCCAGGTGATACCCCCCAGATGTGTTGTTGTGGTTTTCCAGTGTGGGGGGGGGTGGGGGGAGGTGGTAGGGTTGAACTCAAGGCCTGGCTCTCCTGGTACTCTACCACTCACACCAAGCCTTCAGCCTCTCTTTTTGCTGATTATTTTGGAGATGGTGTCCCATAGACTTTTCTGCCCTGTCAGGCTTAAACTTCTATTCTCCGAGTGTCAGCTTCCTGAGTAGCCAGGACTTAGAGCAGCCACAACAGCTGTGATCCACTAGCATGGGGGTTGGGGGGGGGTAAGGTGCTAATTTTGTATGTCTTTATTGGTACAAGCTATGAATAGAGAGGGAGACCAGAGGGTTGAAGTGAAGGAGTGAGGAGCTCCCCTTCCTGTCCCCCCCTCATTAAGAGATACTGGAGAATCCGGGCGCTGGTGGCTCACGCCTGTAATCCTAGCTACTCAGGAGGCTGAGATCTGAGGATCGCAGTTCAAAGCCAGCCCGGGCAGGAGAGACTGTGAGACTCCTATCTCCAATAAACCACCAGAAAACCGGAAGTGGCGCTGTAGCTCAAGTGGTAGAGTGCTCGCCTTGATCTGAAGAGCTGAGGG
>NW_012267351.1:2400817-2442009 GCF_000151885.1 Dipodomys ordii
GGCCCAGCCCCGGTGCGGGCGGCGGCCGGAAGCGGCGCCCCTACCCCGGCCGCCCTCCCCGCCCCTCCCAGCCTCGCCCCCACTTGTTTGCTGCTGCGATCACGACATTCTCGCCACGGGGCCCAGCCTGGCCAAGGAAGGGCTCCCCCCTTTTAGACGCCCATGCCCCCCCCCAGCATGGTGTCTCCCCCCCACCCTCCCCGGACACCTAGTCCTGTGCCAGGGCGGTCGCTGCTCCCCCTGGCAAGTTGATGATCTATGGAGTTCCCACCCAGGGGGCCAGAGACACAAGGTCACCGAGCTGGCTGGGAGGAGGGGTCCCGGGAAGCCAGCGCCCCCCCCCGCACCCCGGGACAGGGGTGGCAACAGTGTTCTTGAGGTAGTAGGTGTCCCCCCCGCCCTCTCCCCAAACATCCAGGCTCTGTCCCTCCACCCACTAGCCCACATCCAGCCATGCCATCTGGCGCCCTCCATCCCGCCCCAAGCCCAGAGCCCCGGCTGCAGCTGCCTACGGTTCCCTGGGGCCCAGCCCTGCTCCATGGCACCCGGTCCCAGGACTCCTCCCTTACCGGGAAGCCTTCTGGCTTGGCCTCTGGCCTGCCCTGAGGCAGTTTGCAGACCGGGGGCCCCCCCAGGAGCAGCTAGCCCAGCTGGGCCCTCAACCGATCACTTACTTTGTGGCTCTCAGGGCCACACCAGCGCAAGCTTAGGCATTATCATGCCTTTGAACTTGACAGGCACACTTGGGAGCCGACAGGGGCCAGACCCTAGCACTGTCTGAGGTTGGTTGCTTGGTAGAGATTGGGGTTGTTTGAGCCCAGCGAGGAGGCCTGAGGCCCCTCTGGGGCTCGTGTGTACCCAGCCTGACCTCAGGAGGCACCGGGGGAAAGCTGCTTCCTTCCGGCCTCCTGGTCTTCCTGCAGGATGGGGCTGAGGCTGACTGGGCCACTGCCTCCCCTCCTGCCTCCTACTTCCCTGTTCTCCTGTGGTGAACTAGATGAAGCTGGGGGAGGAGAAATGGCAGGGGAGATGGAGCAACTGCCCCCTTCCAGGCGCCTGCCAGCCCACCCTAGCCCAGACTCCAGCACTTGCCCTGTTTGGGTGAAGGCTTGGGTTGGCCTTAGCGTTCAGGGTCAGGAGACTCTGAGGAGAGATTCCCCTATGACCTGGTCAAGAGGGCAGAGGCTGTACAGGTAGGAGCGGGGCCATGAAAGCAGACAGCTTGGAGGCCATGTTTGAAGACCGTGACTTGTTCCCCTAATTGTGCTTAGGGTGATCAGCCCTTGCACCCCATCCTCAGGCCATAGCAGGACTGACGTGTAGAGCACAGACATACATCCCAGGCATCTGTGGGAGTGGGGCCTGCTCTGTTGGGGGGCTGTCACTGTTTCTGTGGGAGTCCAGCAAGCCTAAGTCTTTGCAGGCCTTAAGAGCAGGCAGAAATCTCTAGGCTGTTCCATGACCCCTTCTCAAAGAGTAACTCTGTAGTGACCCTGTGCTAGAGCTGCTCTCTGCTAGTCTGAGACCATGACTTAGAGAAAAAGCAAAGGAACATGAATAGGCGCAGAAGGGAGGAAGTGATGAGGAAGCCAGGCAGGAAGAGGACAGCAGGAACAGGGGCATCCTGGAAGCCAGACTCCAGCCCAGAAAGGATTCAGATCCAGGAAGAGAGTTAGAGGCCCAGTTTCATTCCCAGACTTGGCCAGATCTGTGAGGCAGCTAGCTCTGTGGGGCTCAGCTGCAGCCCTCAGCCAGGCTGCTCTGGACCCATCCTTAGAGGAGGCCAACCCTCAGCACGTAGGGCTGGTGGATGACCTGGAGCCGTGGAAACCTGTTACTATCCTGGACTCTTCCTCCCCGCCGAGGTTCACAGCAGACCTGTGCCTGGGCCTGACACCTGCCTGTGCCTTTCGGACATGTTTCCCCTTCTCCAAGGACAGGATTGGTTCTGGGATCTGTCAGCCAAGAGGGAAATGGGTGGACAGTTGGGCTGTGTGGGCCTCAGGGCATCCTGATGCTTTCCAGGGGAGCAGTGTGAAAGTCCCCAGGCTTCACCGCTGCCCATAGGGTACCAACAGAGAGGTCCCAGGGCCACAGCCACAGCTGCACCCCTTCCCTGGGGCCAGCTCCACCTGCCCCTCTGTACTAGGAAGGTGTGGAGGAGAGCCCCCAGGAGGCTCTGCCCTGCCAGCTCCCCACCCTGGACACTGAAGTCTGCCCAGGTCTTGCCCAGCTCACCCACTGGAGTTGCCTTCCAGCTCACTCACCACACAGCTGGCAAAGGTTGTAGGGGTGTCATATAGAGGCCAGCAGAGAGCTTGAGTTTCTGGCTGAGATGGTTCAGGACAGAACGGACTCCCAGAGTAGATGAGGGTCAGGCTTGAGATAGGTGGGCAGCAGCGGCAGGCAGGGCATAGCTGGAAAGCTGGAGCCAGCTCCTGAAGGACAGAATAATGGCAGCAGGGTTGGTGTGGGCAGGGACCAGGCCCAGGAACTCCAGGGGGCCTAGCACCTGCTGGTACACAGGTAGCTCAGGACCTGGGGGAGAAGGAAGGCCCCTGGGGAAGGGAGAACAGGACGGGATGGGGAGCAGACTGGGTCCAGGTCTAGGTGGTCAGCGTGGTCAGGGGGGAGGCAGTGCTACCCATAGAGCTTGCCTGGTCTGTCCACTTGGAGCAGTCTGATGGCGCAACAGAGCTTGGTAGTCTGAAAACACAGAAGATCAAGGCAGGAGTCAGAATTGTGTGCCCCCCCCCACTTCTGGGGGCTTCTTTGGATGGGGCCAGGGGCATGGGGCTGCCCAGAGGTTTGGTGTTGATAGACACAGGAGGCCTGGAGTTGGGCAGGGACTTAGCATCCAGACTAAGGGAGCACCCTGTCTTGCCCAGAAGCTTGGAACTTCCTCCTGGGGTCTCTGAGGATCTGGCACCCCCCCCCCCCCGATCTCTTCTCTATCTGCTACTACCACGAAGAGCACACACCCGATGCTGCCAGCTCTGGGCTGCACAGCAGTGCTGGGGTATCCGCTCGGTGTTCAAGGGGTCAGGTTTCCCGGGTAACCTGGCCCCAGAGCCCAGCGCAGAGCCTCATAGATGGGTAACCGGACTCCCCGCTCCTTCCCCTTGTGGGCTGTCCTGGAGTTCCTTGTGGCCGGGGGACCTTTAGCCTGAGTGAGGCTAAGATTGGGGGTAGGCCCCTAGGGTAAGGGGTGCCTTGGGAGCATCGGCTGCTGACTGCCCTTGCTCCCAACCTTTCCCTCCAACCCCTCCTGCCTGCCCTTCATTCTTCCTCCCTGCTGTTCAAGTACCAACCTTTGGTGTACAGGGCTGTGGGGGGCTCTGAACCCCTCAGAGATCAGGCAATGGAAAGGCTGAGTGAGGTGGGAGAGTTCCGGAAGGATTCCTAGGCTTGAACACAAGGCTCCTGGTGCTGCCTGCACTTTTATGAAGCCCCAAGACAAAAGCGGAGAGAGGCAGGAGAAACAGCGTGTACCGAAGCTCAGACTTGAGACAAGGAAGGGGAGGTGTAGGTAATGGCAAATAAAGAGGCCAAAAGCCACACTAACAAAGGCCTGGAGCACGCGGGCTGGCAGGCGCTGCTGGCACTTGGCCACAAAGATGTTGTTTATCATTCTGGTTCACTAGTCCCTACCCAGACCAGTGGGGCCAGGTGCTTGACAACCCCAGGGGCGGCTCCACCTGGGCAGCTGCCAGCCAGGGTGCAGCTGGAGGTTCTCAGGGATGGCACACAGCTCCTCCAAGGTGGGCCAGGCCCAGCCTAAGCCTCACACAACACAGGCCATTCATTCAGAGCTCTTCCCTGGTCTGCTGATAGGTTGAGCAACTCCGGGGCTAGTTTCTCAACTTCATCTGCTTATCTGAGGGAGGGTGGGGTGGGAGCCCAAACCCCCACAGCTCCCCCCTCGCCCTCCCCACACCTACACACACACACTCCAGGGCCGGTGGGAGAGCGAGATAATCCAGCGCAGAGTGAGCAAGCAGCCCTGTCTGTGAGGGTGGCGAAGCACAGGCGCCCAGGAGGAGAGTCACAGACGCAGCCCTACTCGGAGGGTGGTAGTGAGTCCAGAGCACCCGATCTTCGAAGACAGGGGGTGACAGGAGGGAGAGGGCCGGCCGGGGCTCAGAACGACCTCCTAAGGGAGGGAAGGGCGCCGTGGGTGGAGGGCTCCGGAGGAGGAGGGGGCTGCGGCGGGCAGACCCAGCGCACAGGATGCCCGGCGATCTGGAACTTGAAAATGACCTTGCCATCTTCCCACCTCAGAGGAGAGGGAGACAGAACCAAGGGGGGGAGGTGGGGGTTGGGATCTGTAACCCCCTGACGAGGGCTTTTCCTCCCCAAGCTTGAGCATCTGGAACCCTGATGGGTCCCCACGTAGCTCGTGCGTGGCGGGCGCGGGAACAGATGGAGAGGGGCCGCCGCCCAGATGGGCGCTCATCTGCGCTCGCTGGCTCAGCCCCAGGGACCGGAGGTGTGCTCGCGGCCGCCCCCTGGTGACGGCCCGCTCTCCCTCCCACCATCCCCCCCCCCCCCCCCCCCGCAGGCGACGTGGTGGACATTTACCAGCGCGAGTTTCTGGCGCTGCGGGACCGGCTGCACGCGGCTGAGCAGGAGAGCCTCAAGCGCTCCAAGGAGCTCAACCTGGTGCTGGACGAGATCAAGAGGGCCGTGTCGGAGAGACAGGCGCTGCGGGACGGGGAGGGCAACCGCACGTGGGGCCGCCTCACCGGTGAGCTGCGGGGGGGTGGGGGGGGTGGGAACTGATGGAGGGGGGGGCGCGCCGCGCCGCTGACCCACCGATCCCTCCCCTCTCCCCGCAGACGACCCCCGGCTGAAGCCGTGGAACGTCTCCCACCGGCACGTGCTGCACCTGCCCACCGTCTTCCACCACCTGCCGCACCTGCTGGCCAAGGAGAGCAGCCTGCAGCCGGCGGTGCGCGTGGGCCAGGGCCGCACCGGAGGTAGGGGCGGGGCGGCGCGGGGTGGGGAGGGCTTGAGGATGGCGGGGGGCTCGCCCCGGGCCTCACCCGCTCCCCCCCTCCCCCTCGCCTGCCCCGCAGTGTCCGTGGTGATGGGCATCCCGAGCGTGCGGCGGGAGGTGCACTCCTACCTGACGGACACGCTGCACTCGCTCATCTCCGAGCTCAACCCGCAGGAGAAGGAGGACTCGGTCATCGTGGTGCTGATCGCCGAGGCAAGCGGTCCAAGGGCGCGCGCGGGGACAGGGCAGGCCCCTAGCACGGAGTAACCCGACGCAGAAAGAAAAAGAAAACGGGCAGCACAGCCTGGGGGGAGAGGGGGAGAGAAGGGAACCAATCAGAAGTGCAATCCTCAGTTTCCTGTTTCATTCACAAATTTATCAAGAGCGAATTAAAAAGAAGACAGAGCCATTAGCGCCCCCTCGTGGAGACGCCGCTTACCGGGTCCCACTCACCCCGCCCGCTACCGGGGCCCCAAAGAGCCGGTCCCCACCCAGCCTCTGGGTCCCGCGGGAGGCTTACTCCCTCCTCATGTGGGGACATCTGAAGCCTGCACCCCACCCTGTTCCAAGCCACTTGGGGGTGGGCAGTTGGGCTAAGAGAAAGTGTTTGGTCTTCCCGCAGACTGACCCACAGTACACGTCGGCAGTAACAGAGAACATCAAGGCCTTGTGAGTACTGGCATCCAGAAAGAGCTGGTGGGAGGAGGGCTCTTGGGGTGTTGGGCAGACTCTTGGGGTGTTGGGCAGACAGGAACTTGCCACCTCCCAGGATGGCTCCTTTCCTCAGTGGGAGGAAGAGGTTTGGTGTGTAGAGCCGGCCAGGCTCTTCTGGAGGCCTACGTTGTTGGTGGACCTGCTTTGTGTGTGTGTGTGTGTGGAAGGGTGTCTGCTTGGTGAGCCTCTAGAAAGGGGTAGAGAGGGTCTGGTTGGCTTGGGGCCTTTCTTTAGATCCTGGAGGCTGCAGCTGCAAGTAAGCCTCCCTGCCTCTTCTCCCCCTCCAAGGTTCCCCACGGAGATCCATTCTGGACTCCTAGAGGTCATCTCCCCTTCCCCCCATTTCTACCCTGACTTCTCCCGCCTCCGAGAGTCCTTTGGGGACCCCAAGGAGAGAGTCAGGTATGTGCATCTCCAACAGTCTGCCCACCTGTGCTGAGAAGCCATTCCCCCCCCCCCCCAGGGTGCTTTGTAACCTGTATGGTCTTGGGAGGGTATGAATGGATGGAAAGAGCCACGAGACTTTGTGGAGGACTGTCAAGCCATTCCCCCCCCCCCCAGGGTGGTGGCACATCCCAACCACTTGGAGGGTCACAGCTCCTGAAGCCCCCGCCCCTGGCCTACAGGTGGAGGACCAAACAGAACCTCGATTACTGCTTCCTCATGATGTATGCGCAGTCCAAAGGCATCTACTACGTGCAGGTCAGCCCCAAGGCTCTGCTCTGCCTGTGCCTGCCCTGGCTGGACCTGAGTAAGAGACCCACACTGAGTTCCTCTCCCTCTCCCCGACTCCTCAGCTGGAGGACGACATCGTAGCCAAGCCCAACTACCTGAGCACCATGAAGAACTTTGCACTGCAGCAGCCCTCGGAGGACTGGATGATCCTGGAGTTCTCCCAGCTGGGCTTCATTGGTAGGCACCCCTACCTGTGCTCAGCTTAGTCCCACCCACACCTGCCCCCTTGGCTGCCATGCTGCCATGCCTACCCCACCCCGACCCTCTGAGTGGGATGTGTGGACTCTGTCTGCCCCCTGGGAGTTTGCCAAGGGGACCTTTCCCATGGCCCCTGAGGGATTATGAGGAAGCAAGTGTGCCCACTCAGAAACCCCCCCCCTCCTTCCATTCCCACCCCAAGGGAAGATGTTCAAATCGCTGGACCTGAGCCTGATTGTGGAGTTCATCCTCATGTTCTATCGGGACAAGCCCATTGACTGGCTCCTGGACCACATTCTGTGGGTGAAGGTCTGCAACCCCGAGAAGGATGCGGTAAGCAGGGGCCACAGGGGAGGCAGGTTCACTCCATGCCAGCCCGGCTCAAGCCCCTTCTCCATGTGTCGGATCAGAAGGCACAGCAGAGGCCCCTGCATGTCCCCAGCTGAGGCTCTGTTCTTGGGGGCTGGGCTGAGTGGAACCCTAAGGTGTGGCCCCCGCTTCACAGAAGCATTGTGACCGGCAGAAAGCCAACCTTCGGATCCGCTTCAAGCCGTCCCTCTTCCAGCACGTGGGCACGCACTCCTCACTGGCAGGCAAGATCCAGAAACTGAAGGTGGGGTGCATCACATGCTCCCAGGGCATCATTTTGGCTGAGCCCAGCTGGGGTGGAACCAAAGAATGGGGTTCATGCTCTGCTCCGCTGTTCCTCCACTGCCCAGGACAAGGACTTTGGGAAGCAAGCCTTGCGGAAGGAGCACGTGAACCCACCAGCCGAGGTGAGCACGAGCCTCAAGACGTACCAGCATTTCACCCTGGAGAAGGCCTATCTGCGGGAGGACTTCTTCTGGGCCTTCACCCCTGCTGCGGGCGACTTCATCCGCTTCCGCTTCTTCCAGCCACTGCGCCTTGAGCGGTCAGTGCTCTGTTGGGGAGGAGGCAGGGTGAAGACCAGGGTACACACCTTGGCACCGATAGATGGACCCGCAGGTTCCCCCTCCCTGACCACCAGGAAATTCTGTAGCTTTACCATTTTCTAAACCCACCATGCCTTAGTTTCCTGACTTGAAAAGGTGGGCTCAAACCTGGCGCTAGGGACTGGGAATGTGGCGTAGTGGTAGAGTGCTTGCCTAGCATGCATGAAACCCTGGGTTCCATTCCTCAGTACCACATACACAAAAAAGCCAGATGTGGCGCAGTGGCTCAAGTGGTAGAGTGCTAGCCTTGAGAGAAAGAAGCTCAGGAACAGTGCCCAGGCCCTGAGTTCAAGCCCCAGAACTGTCAAAAAAGTAAAAAGAAAGAAACCCCCAAAACCAAAACAAAACAAAAACCTGGCACTAGTGGCTTGTGCCTGTAATCCTAGCTAGCTAGGAGGCTGAGATCTGAGGATTATGGTTTGCAGCCAGATCAGGCAGGAAAGTCCATGAGACTGTTGTTGGATATCTCCAATTAACCAACACAAAACTGGAAGTGGAGCTGTAGCTCAAGTGGTAGAGTGCCAGCATTGAGCAAAACAAGCTAAGGGATAGTGCCCAGGTCCCCAGTATTGGAATGTGTGTGTGCACATGCTGGCACACACCCACACGCACACATACACACTCATACAAAACAGCTCCCAGTTGTACCTTACTACCCTGTAAAGACTGCCAGGCACGTCTGAGGGACTCGGTGATGCTGGTCCCCATTGGTCCAGCTCAAGGCCCTGGTTTGCCTTGCACAGTACATCTGCTGGCCATGATGGTTTCAGACAAGCGGCGCCCAGCCCAGCACCCTGGGGCTCATTCTGTGCCCCTGGCCCAGGCCTGGTCTTTTCTCTGCTGGGCCCTGAGCACTGTTCCCCACTCTTGGTGCAGCCGCTCACCAGCCTTCCCGGTGCTCTGCAGGTTCTTCTTCCGCAGCGGGAACATAGAACACCCAGAGGACAAGCTCTTCAACACGTCTGTGGAGGTGCTGCCCTTTGATGTGAGTGTGGTGGGGTGTGGGGTGCTCTGAGGCCTCCCTTCTCCTGGCCACCTGCCCCACCCTCTTGATTTTTGCCCCCAGAACCCTCAATCAGAAAAGGAGGCCCTACAGGAGGGCCGATCGGCCACGCTGCGGTACCCTCGGAGCCCTGATGGTTACCTCCAGATAGGTGAGCGGGGAGCCAGGCTAGGCTGAGCCACACAGGCCGTTTGGGCTAGGTGTCTGTTTTGCCAACTGAAAACCTTTCTCATCTCGCAGGCTCCTTCTACAAGGGGGTAGCAGAAGGCGAGGTGGACCCGGCCTTTGGTCCCCTAGAAGCACTGCGCCTCTCCATCCAGACTGACTCCCCGGTGTGGGTCATTCTGAGCGAGGTGAGGCCGGGCAGGGCGCAGGAAGCAGTCAGTGGGTCCCCGGGTGGGCAGGGCCCTCCCGCACTGACCCTGCGCCTGATTCTTCCAGATCTTCCTGAAAAAGGCTGACTAAGAAGAGGGCTTCCGAGGGTGCTGTGTGGCCAGCTCTTCCGAAGCCCATGTGGCCGACGATGCCGTCGCTGCTGGCCAAGGGCCAGGCGCGTCACCCGGTCTGGAGGGCTGTGCTCACTGCCGAGCTCGGGCAGGCCTGGGGTCCACCGCTGGCCCGGAGGCCCCAGGAGCTGGTGCTGCCCCTGCCCGCCGGGCCGCGGCAGGAGGCAGGCGGTTCCCACACTGTGCCTGAGGGCGGGTCCACTGCCGCCCGAACCCCAACCAACCCGTTCGCACCCCAGCCGGCTGGCTTGAGCCAGGCCGTTTTAGAAGAGCTTTTTCTTGGGCGCCCGCAGTCTCTGGCGCGAACACTGGAATGCATATACTACTTTATGTGCTGTGTTTTTTATTCTTGGATACATTTGATTTTTTTTCACGTAAGTCCACATATACTTCTATAAGAGCGTGACTTGTAATAAAGGGTTAATGAAGTATTGTGGTTCAAATGTCAGTGTTTGGAAATCTAAACAGGTACCTCCCGGGTTGCTGCCTCTGCGCATGCTCTATCCCCAAGAGGTCTCTAAACCAAAGGTGGTAGGGTGGAGAGGCCCCAGTGCTGGGGAAATCCACTCAGTCCCAGTTGGGCAGTGTTCATGACCTTGACCTCTATAGGCCATGCCAAGGACACAGTGGTTTCTCTGTGTGTGCACCAGCAGTCCCAGAACAGCACAGTTCACCCTCACCCCTTCATTGTAGGAGGGAGCCAGTTACCCAGTCATTCAAGGGTCAGTAACTCAGAATCCAGATCTAGGTGCGCAAAGTTGTTCTCAACCTATAGAAGTCCTCTCCCTGAGTACGCCCCTTCTCTATCATGGGCTGGCATCAACCTACTCCAACTGCCTTTGGGGACAGCCTTCCCTTCATCCACAAATCAAAGGTATTCTCAAACCTTGTCTCTCCCCCACTCCCCTTCATGGTTGTCTGTTCTCAAGGCCCTGCTCATCTCCTCCCTGGTTTAAAGACACCTAATATGGCCATCTTCCTTAAAACAAGCCATCTCCACTCATCCCAGGGCCTTTGCACACATCCTTGTTCTCGCTTGGAAAGCTTTGTCCTTTTGTTAACTAGACTAAGTCTATTTTGGAGATATTTTTGGTCCTCTCAAAGGACCTTTACTATGAGAACCTATATTTGATTACATTCCTGACTATGCCCACTGCTCTTCCAGCCCTATAGGGGTGCCCCAGACACCTGTGTGCTATATATACATATATATATATACACACACACACACATACATACATATATAGTCATTATATATTATATATTACATTATGTCTTTTGACTGTGCATCACATGCTGTTGAGTATCCAGGAAGGAGCCAGAAGGTCAGGGTTATGTGAATGGAGTCTACCTTCAAGGTTATGTGAATGGAGTCTACCTTAGTCACTTTCCATGGTACCTGTGGTGTTGTATGAAAATGAACAGTCTCCAGTATGCAGACTGGGTGGACATCTATATTTTTTTCTTTCTTTTTTTTTTGTTGGTCGTGGGGCTTGAACTCTGGGTCTGGGTGCTGTCCCTCAGCTCTCCAGCTCAAGGTGAATGCTCTACCACTTGAGCCACAGCTCCACTTCTGGTTTTCTGGTGGTTCATTAAAGATAACAGCCTCATGGACTTTCCTACCTGGGCTGGCTTTGAACCATGATCCTCAGATCTCAACCTCCTGAATAGCTAGGATGATACTTGTGAGCCACCGGCGCCTGGCTATTTTTTTGTGTGAGGTGTTCTCGGTATGTGGCCTAAGCTAATTTTGAGCTTAACAATCCTCTAGAGTCTTAGAGTTGAAGATGTGCACTACTTTGCTAACCTACCTGTACCGGGGGCTGGGAAGGTGGCTCAGTGGTAGAGCGCTTGCCTTGCATGCCTGAGGCCCTGGGTTCGATTCTTCAGCACGACATAAACAGAAAAAAGCCGGAAGTGGCGCTGTGGCTCAAGTGGGTAGAGCGCTAGCTTTGAGCTGAAGAGCTGAGGGACAGTGCCCAGGCCCAGAGTTCAGGCCCCACAACTGGCAAAAAAAAAAAGAACTGATCTGACAGTGGACTAGAGTAGCCCGAGATCAGGAGATGGGAGTCCTGAGAGGAGGGGGACAGCTGAGCTCAAGAGAGAGGGAGGGGTGTTAGTCAATCCTGGGAATGACTGGGGGGCGGTCCTGCGGGGCCAGAGGTCAGACCCCGCCCCCTCAGGGCCCCGCCCACGCCGGCCTCCGTGGGGAGACGGGCCCCTCCAACCCACCTAGGCCGCGCTGCGCAATCCCCTCCGACCCACAGAACGAGGCTAGGGCCAGTCGCGGGAACTTTAATTTGAGACGGTGATGCGGAGGTGGGTGCCCTTCCTTTGTGCTCCCGTTCTTCTCGGCCTTGCCGTGTATCTCAGGCTATCGGCCACAGCTCCCGGAGTCGTGTGAGGAGCGCAGCACGCAGCGCCACGGGGAGGAAATGGACCAGCAGGCCCAGCGCAGCCATCGCCACAAGCAGCCAGAGCGCGCGCGCGCTTGCGTACAGCGGGGCCAACCTGCCGGTGCTCCGAGGTGGGCGGAGTCAGTTTGTGGCTCCGCCTCCAGGACACGCCTCCTTTGAGCTAGACCCGCCCTCCCTAGCCAACCACTGGGGACCCCGGCCACGGGAGCCCCGCCCACGAGCGAGCCTTCCCCAGCCTCGTCTGGCGGGAAATCTCGCGCAGGTTCTCACCTGAGCTGCGGTGAGCGCGCGTAGCCCTGGAAGTAGCGGAGACGCATGAACAGGTAGACCACACCGCACAGGGCCGCAGCGCCTGCAGAAGAGCAGGCCGGGCAGGGCAGGGTGAGCACCATGGTCTGGGGACGCGACGAGGCCCAATGCTTGCCTCCCGGTCCTGTCCCCCAGACCTTCATGGAAGAAGATGCCGGCGACCCAGAGCATGGCGAGGAACAGCGGGAAGTACTCGCTGCAGTTCACCCTGCGATGGAGGCAGGCGGGGTCCGCGATGAGGGCTGATCCTTGGATCCTGACCGGTCCCTGTCCCCTCGCACCCCCCCCCCTCCGCACCCTCCCGCCGCGCCTCACTGGGCTCGAAAGACACGTTCAAACTCCGGGGGGCCGGTGGTGAGGGGCGGCGACACGTGGAAGGCCCGGCGCGCAGAGATCACCTGCAGAGAGAAGTAGGCTGGGGGGGCGGGGGGGGGGAGCGGAGGAAGGCAGAGATGTGGAGTCAGGTGTAGATCCTCTGCAGGGATCATCCTCCCATCCGGCCCCTTCACTTCTCCACGTGGAAAGCCTCTCCTCTGCCTCCAGAGAGCGGGAGGGAGTTACTTGCTTCGCTGCGCCCCAGTTAAGTATGGGGGAGGGTGATGCATAACACAGGTTGGAGGGAGCCACCACAAGGGACTTTGTTGCTAAACCATTTGACTTGCAAAACACAGGCAAATGGCT
This sequence comes from Dipodomys ordii, assembly GCF_000151885.1. NCBI lineage: Eukaryota > Metazoa > Chordata > Mammalia > Rodentia > Heteromyidae > Dipodomys > Dipodomys ordii. The sequence continues at coordinate 2,413,354 of NW_012267351.1, forward strand.
AGCTCCCACTCTAAGCATGGACATCATTGCGTCTTTTAGTCCCTGGGTAGGTAGTGAGTGCCACAGAGGCAGAATTGGTTGAAGGCAGCATTCACCCTATAGCTACCGAAATCCCTGGTGCTTGCTGGGGCAGCTTGGAGGTCGATGGCCAGCCACGCCTAGCCCCTTCCAGCCTGCTCAACCCTTTGCAAGCTCCCTCCCCAAGCTGTGCCTTCTCCTTGCCCCACACACTGGAGCAATGGAATTTTTGGCCATGGGATTGGTTCTTTACAGCCCACCAAGAAGGGCACCTCTTTGAGGTCTAGGGGGCAAAGGTCCCCACTCTGCCCAGATCCACAGGTTCCCAATGTGACTTTGAAAGCAGAGCCAGGGAATAGAGTTCCCCACCAGGATCAGCTGTCCCGCCATTGTTCATCCCAAAGGCTCCGGGTGCCAGGTCAGACAGCTCCACATATCTGCTACCACACTTAAGTCCTAGAGAGCCCGGGCCCCTCCTCCAAGCTTCTTAGGCTGGCCACCTAGCCACCAGTCCCCAGCCCCAAGGCAGGTAACTGGCAAAACTGCCTACAGTTTCCACCCCTTATGGGTTTCCTCTTTACCACCCCAGGAAAGTTTGTATCTGAGTTGGGATTCAGGTCCTTTGTTAGCTAAGTCTCCAGGGGCCCTGGAAGAGCTCGAACCTTGGTGCTGGGAGGCTGGGCTGAAGGCTCCAGTCTTTGCTAGCACTTTCCCAGGACACCTCCCAGACAGGAGCCAGCCTACCTTGTAGCAGGACTCCCAGGAGGGTGACAGCAGCCAGGAGAGCCACCTCGTCCTTCATGTTGCAGGCAGTGGCAGGGCTAGCTGCAAACTTCTTATCAGCCTGTCTGTTGCTCAGAGGCCAGTTAAGGAGAGGAAGAGCCTCAGTGCTCCCCACCCTTCCCAGTGAAAGGGGTGTGGGTGTGTGTGTCTATGCTCAAGAGGCAGGGAGCCCAGCCAAACTGGGAGGGCGGAAACCAGGGCTGAGGACAGCCTGGCCACTTCCCCAGGTTGTTCTAGTTTTGTGCCACAGAGCCAAAGCTAGCAGCCAGACCCTTATCAGCTTTGGCGTGATGCCAGCTACCATGTCCTCCTAGTGTCCCCCAGGCCCTGCACCCCTTAGGCAGCCTTCAAGACTTCCCTCTCATCCAAGATCTTCTCAGCCCTGACTCCCCCACCCCACTTATCTGTTCCTCTGCTCCCAACCAGGGCCATTCAGTAACCCAGCTCTCTACTTGCTTCCTCCAGGCAACCTGGGTCTCACTAGGCTGAGGCTCCTGGGCTCCATGCACAAAGTCCATACAGGGGGTACCTGTCCCAAGGCTTGGCGGGTAGGGTGGGTCATTGCATATGGGATGACTGAAGCCATCTCTCTTATTTCTGCTTCCCTTTCACAATCCTTCTCACTTAGACACGATGGTCTGGACAGGTCCCTCCCAAGCCTGGAATTTGGCCACATGAGACCAAACTGTGAGCCAAGTCTGACTTGAGATGGAAAGCTGCAGTTCTGGAAAGTTCATTAGCAGTTTGGGGAAAGGAAGCTTTAGAGTAGGAGGGTGACTTACTAGGGCACCCGAGCACCGGATTATGGATCCCACCTTGCCTTGCACACTCCCCTGAGCCATTAAGCCTTTCTGGTTTTCTGAAGTAGTTCTTCTCCTTTGGGCCCCAGCTGGTTTGAGGTGGGTTTGGTTAGCCAGTGGTGGCAAAGTCCAGGCAGGAGGCAGTGGAGGCCATCAGCAAGCGTACACATGCTGTGGAACAGGACAAAACAACTGCTACTTCACTAGGTCCTGGGCCACCAGGATGCCCTGTTCCCCTACTCTGCCAGGTCACATTAGGCAGAGTTGTAAGCCCCTCGGGAGTTCTACTCTGACCATGCAGCAAGCCTCCTTTCCTGTTGTCCCAAGCGCACCTTCCAGCTCCAGAGCTTTGCCTTTTGTTCTTTGTTGTCCCCAGGAAAGCAGATGATCTACAGCTGGGGATCCATGTAAGCTCCTCAAGTACAGAGGCTAGTCCTTATGCCCATCTGAACTGCCATTAGCAATTGCACTCAGTGGTAGAGGAAAGACAGAGAATCCAGGACACACATAGGATGCCAGAGAGCCATGTTGGCCCCATGAGGCACCAGCAGGATGTATCGAACCATGTGTTTGGTTGTAGAATGACCAGTAGGATACAATGAATGAATCTGGCTGCTCTTCTGCGGGCCTGCAGGCACATCTGGGCATCTGGACAAGTCTGGGCCTCCTCCCAACAATCTCTCATGACCTCCCAGGCCTCTTATCCTCCCATCTAAGTTTACTCCCTCTGCTCTGGTGACAGGAAGTTGAGGCCTGACATCAGCAGCTTGTGAGGAAGTCCCTGGGCAGATGACCAAGACTAGATTCTGGTCTCTTGCCCCTGGATCCCTCCCTAGGCCCTATCAGGGCTAAGACATGCTCAGGCTGGCAGAAGGGCCAGCCCCAAGTCCTCCAGACCACTCTCCTCTCACCTTCCATCCTCCTGTCCAGCCCTAGAACATCACAGGTGGAAGTGACAGGTCCTGCAGTACAAGTCTTCAGTTTTTTCAGCACTTACATAGCCTGAGGAAACTTTCTGGATACTGAGCTCAAGGACCTCTGGGAAATGAACAAAAATCACAATGTAAGTAGCAGTACATAAACCTCCAGCCTTAAAACATATATATTATACACATATGTATTCACACATAAAAGCACTGATCCTCACACAGTACAGATGTGAGCCATCAGTGCCTAGCTTACATTTTCATAGTAAGAGGAAGGTGAGCTGGGCGCTGGTGTCTCCAGCCTGTAATCCTAGATACTCAGGAGGCTGAGATCTCAGGATCAAGGTTTGAAGCCAGCCCAGGCAGGAAAGTCTGTGAGACCTTTCTTTTTTCTTTTTGGTCGGTCATGGGGCTTGAACTTTGGACCTGGATACTGTCCCTGAGCTCTTCAGTTCAGGGCTAGCACTCTACCACTTGAGCCCCAACACCACTTCCAGCTTTCTGGTGGTTAATTGGAGATAAAGGGTCTCACAGACTTTCCTGCCTGGGCTGGCTTTGAACTGCAATCCTCAGATCTCAGCCTCCTGAGTAGCTAGGATTATAGGCAAGTGCCACCAGTGCCTGGCTATGAGACTCTTATCTACAATTAACCACAAAAATTAACAAAAACAAAAAAACCCACAAAAAACAGAAGTCGAGCTGAGGCTCAAGTGGTAGAGTGCTAGCTTTGAGCACAAAAGCTCAGGGACAGCACCCAGGTCGAGTTCAAGGCCCAGGCCCAGTAAAAAATAAAAACTAAATTAAATAAAAATATGACTCTAATTGTGCAAACCAGGAGATTAGTACTTGCCCAATGTCATTAAGCCATTGTATATATCTTATTTAAGTTTCAACATGTATGTGTCCCACTGAAGCAGTACAAAGACTCTAAGAGGCAGCTTTAAGAGTGCCATGCACAAAAGACCACATATTGTATAATTCCACTTATAAGAAATGGCAAGAGAACACAAAGCTATAATAGAGAACTTATCAGTGATCACCTAGGGCTGAGGACGTAAAGCAGCTTATTGGGGCGATAAGGAGGTTTTAAAAGTGGCTTGTGTGGGTGTTTTCACAGTTTGGTAAATTTACTGAAAATTACTAAATTATATACTTAAATTGGGCAAATTTCATGGTCTACAAATTATACTTCACTAAAACTTTTTTTTTTAAGAAAAGGACAAAAAGGGAGGGGAAAAAGGGTACAAAGAATGTTTGTACACCTTTCATCCATCTCTAAATGCCACCGTTTCTTTTCTTTCATTTGGGTTGTGTTGAGGGCCAAATCTAGGGTCTCCTGCTCTTGCTAGGTAAGGGCTCTCTACCACTCAGCTACATTTCCAGTCCCCACATCTTATATAACAATAATACAATGATCAAAGCCAGTACATTCACAATGATACAAGATTGTTAACCAATCTAGGGATAATTAGTTTCTCAGCACAGTAACAAAATACTTGAGGCAGGATTAATTCATTGAGAAAAGAGATTTATTTAACAGTTTTTTTGTGTGTGTATGTGTGTGTGTGTGTGTGTAAGTGTGCGTGCACACTGGTACTCAGGGTCTTGGACTCTCACTGATCTTTTTTTCGCTCAGGTCTGACATTCTACTACTTGAACAAAGCCTCCAGTTTGGCACTGTTGATGAATGGAAGAAAAAAAAATCTTTCAGACTTTTCTGCCCTGGCTGGCTTTAAATACAACCTTTAGATCTCAGCCTCCTGAGTTGCAAAGATTACAGGAGTGAGTCACCAGCTCCTAGCTAGCTCACAGTCTGGGAGACTGGCACTGGCCCAGCTGCAGAGCAGGAGCACATGTGTATGTCTGCATGTGTGGCCTCTACTTTTCCTTGTAAAGCCACCAATCATTATCCTCCATACTAATGGGAAAATCTAATCAGTCATTTTCCAAAGCCCCCACCTCTAGACACCATAATGCCTTAATCAGACAAAGCTTAATCTGGTAATTAAGTTTCTACCCTCTTAAGTTAACACCATTAATATAGACTTTAGGGATCAGCCATGCATAAGGTTGGGTGTGCGGGACAAAGTATATGCAAACCATAGCATAGCTCTTATTCAAATTTCCATAATTTTTCCATGGTGTCTCTTTTTTGGTCCAGGAGCTGCCTTTGTAGTTAGCTGTCATGTATCCTTAATCTATTCTGAAGACAGCTTAGTTTGTCTTTATCTTTCAAAAATTTTACATGGTTTTTGTTTTTGTCAGTCACGGGCCTTGGCGCTGTCCTTGAGTTTTTTCTACTCAAGGTTAATGCTCTACCACTTTGAACCACAATGCCACTTGCAGTTTTCTGGTGGTTAATTGGAGATAAAGAGTCTCATGGACTTTTCTGCCCATGGCTTCAAACCTCTATCCTTAGATCTCAGCTTTCTGAGTAGTTATGATTACAGGAGTGCCTGGCTTGTTTACTATTTTTATTTCTATTAGTATTGTATGTTGCAATCATTGTGTTTTTGTAAAATATTAAAACAACTTTCTATTCCAGGCACAACTGCTACTTGGTCATGGTATACAATCCTTTGCATGTCAGCAGATTGGGTTTGCTAGTCCTTACTAGGATTTTTTTTTCCCTTCTTATATTATAGCCCAGCTGACCTTAAACTTGAGAGCTTCTGCCTCAGCCTCCCCTGTGATAGGATTGCATGCATTTACTACCACACTCCATTCATTATTACATTAGTTAACATTTTTTTTTAACATTTTTCTTTAAGGCAAATTTCACCTCACCACCATTAAGATAAAGCCAGTATTATTTGCCATAGATAAAAAAACAGTAGAATTAAATCCTGGCTATTTTTATTCATTGTGGAATTAAAGTAATAATTTCATTTCATTGTTACAGTTCTTGTTAAAGTACAGAAGGGTAGGGGCTGGGAAGGTGGCTCAGTGGTAGAGCGCTTGCCTTGCATGCCTGAGGCCCTGGGTTCAATTCCTCAGCACCACATAAGCAAAAAAAAAAAAAAAGCTGGAAGTAGCGCTGTGGCTCAAGTGGTAGAGCGCTAGCCTTGAGCTGAAGAGCTGAGGGACAGCGCCCAGGCCCAGAGTTCAGGCCCACGACTGGACCCAAAAGAAAAAGTACAAAAGGGCCAATTCATGCTTCAATAAGTAATGGGACTGTCAGGCACCAGTAGGACTGTCCTCGTGTCTATAATACCAGCTACTCAGGAGATGATCTGAGGATCTGAGGTGATCTGAAGATCACCAGCTCACACAGGAAAGTACTTAATACTCTTGTCATCTAACTAACCACCAAAAAAACAGAAGTGGATGTGTGGCTCAAGTAGCATGCTAGTCTTGAACAAAAAAGGCTCAAGGACAGAGCCCAGGCCATGAGTTCAAGCTCTAGAAGTGTGTAGGAGTGTGTGTGTGTGTGGTATGTGTGTGTGTGTGTGTGGTGTGTGTATGTGTGTGGTGTGTGTGTGTGTGTAATGGGATAGAAGGTGTAGCTCAGTGATAGACTACTTACTTAGCATGCTTGAGGCTTTGGGTTTGAACCCTAGTACCTGGAGGAAAAAAGGAGGGAAGGATGGAGGCTGGCTGGCTGAAAGATTTATTGAGACATCAACTATATAAATATTCATGCATTCAGAGTAATTAATACTTCACTGCCAGGTCTGAGGGGTTGCTAAAGGGTTCATTCTTTTAAAGAAGGGTTGGGGGCAGGGAATAAACATTTATCCTGCTTTACTTGAATTGTGTATCAAGGCAACTAAATAAAAGATGAGGGGACTTTTTATCTTCTTAGGATAGAGCTCTAACACTTGAGCCACAGTGCCAATTCCAGCCTTTTCTGTTTATGTGGTATTCCCCAATACCACAGGGCTTCATGCATGCTAGGCAAGCACTCTACCACTAAGCTACATTCCCAGCCCTAAACTTATATTTAAAAAAAGCACAGAGCCAGTGGTTCATGTCTGTAATCCTAGCTACTCATGAGGCTGAGATCTGAGGATCGCAGTTCAAATCCAGCCCAGGCAGGAAAGTTTGTGAGACTCTGTGAAAGTCTGTGAGAGCTCAGGAACAGTGGCCAGGTCCAGAGTTCAAGCCCCAAGACCAGGAAAAAAAACCACACACAGAGGCAAATCCAGAACTGAGTCTATTATAGAGGACATTTGGAGGCAGCAAGAACAACAAACATGCTGTTTATTTATTTTTGTCTGTCGTGAGGCGCTGTCCCTTAGCTCTTCAGCTCATGGCAAGTGCTCTACCATTTGAGCCACAGCACCACTTCCGACTTTTTTCTTTTTGCTTATATGGTGCTGAGGAATGGAACCCAGGGCCTCAGGCATGCAAGGCAATGAGCCACCTTCCCAGCCTTAAAGGTGTAAATTCTGGGGCTGTTTTGCAGCTGAGGATCAGAAATGGGAAGTTTGTGTCTAAGGTGACAGAGAAGGGAACCCATGGTCCAGGGTCTTCCCTGAGCTGGGGCTGGGTCTGCCAAGTTTGATGATGTGTACATTTGGCATTTTACAAGTTGTTTGGCATGTTTTATGAGTGAGGCATAGGCCAGCTGTGGTAGTAGTGTGGTGGTGGTGGTGATTCACCTCCTCCTCCTCCTCTTCTTTCTCCTTTTGCTTTTTTTATCCCTTTCCTCTGACCCTCAGCTGTTCCTTCAAAGATTCAGACATGCATGCGCATGTGGGCACGTGCATATGCGCACATGCACATACACACTGCTTTTCTGAATCATTTGAGAATAGTTTATGAGAAAAATGCCCTTTTACTCAGCACTACTTTGGTGGTATGTATTTCCTAAAAATAACATTTTCTTCTATAGCTACAGTACAATGATCAAAAATCACCAAATAACATTAAGGCAATACTATAACCAACAGACCTTAATAAAATACTGCTAACTGGCACAAGGAATTCTACGACTATGTCATGAATTCTACTGTCAACGTTTTTTTTTTTTTTTTTTTAGTTTTGTTAGTCCTGGGTTTGAACTTTGGGCCTGGGTGCTGTCTCTGAGCTCTTCAGCTCAAGGCTAGTGCTCTACCATTTGAGCCACAGCTCAACTTCCAGTTTTCTGTGGTTTACTTAAGAGTCTCACAGACTTTCATGCCTGGACTGGCTTTGAACTGCGATCCAAGTTTTGTTTGTTGTTCCTTTGCTTACTTTGTCATCCTGGGAAACAAACCCAGGGACCTGCATGTGCTGTGCACATGCTCTACTACTGACCAATTATCAAGCATCTTTGAGTTAACAGATCTCTCTTGCCTGTCAGGCTGTCATTTTGCAGATGTCACCAGTCATGGCTGTCTGAGATTTCTGCTGGATTATAACTGATTTACATACTGCAGCATGAGTGATGCTGGGTTCTTTGAGGTGAACTATCTCAGCAAACACCCAATGCTAATCTAGCCCATACTGATGGTGGGAACTATGAGTTAAGGTGGCACTGGATGTTTATGTCACTGTAAAGTGGGTACTGCAAAAATTTAGCTGAGGAGATGCCTAAGCCACAGGTCAGGGCCAGCATTGTATTTGGAGTTTTCAGGCCTTTGTGTTAGTTACTGTCTAGAAAAAGCTCAAGACTAAGAAAATAATTTACCATATATTCTAGACATGTCAACCCTAACTCCTGCCTCCAGTGACAGTGGAGCTAAAAGTTTAAGAGAATGGATAAGCTAATTACCCCGATTTGATTATTACACAATGTATACACATCAATCAAAGCATCACATTGTACCACCTGAGTGCAAACAAGAGTGTATCACCCCTAATGGGCTACTGTGACATACAATTTTCCATTAAAAACACATAAAACAGTAGGTGCAAGAAACTTTTTGTGACCTTCATTCTGCTTTAAGGCAGAAGGTGAAATTCCCTCATGGAAGATATCTCCTATGACATGCAGAGGGCATATGCCCCTGTCCTTAGTAGCAAAGATGAGAAGTTGAAATGGAGGGGATTCTGTAGAAATAAACCCTCCTGCCCTCCCTTCCTTCCTTTCCTTCCTTCCTTCTTTCCCTTCCTTTCCTTCCCTCCATTCCCTCCTCCCCTCCCCCCCCTTTGCCAGTCCTGGGGCTTGAACTCAGGGCCTAGGCACTGTGCCTGAGCTTTTTTGCTCAAGGCACACACTCTACTACTTGAGCCACAATGCCACTTCTGGCCTTTTCTGTTTGTGGTACCGAGGAATCTAACCCAGGGCTTCATGTGTGCTAGGCAAGCACTCTTATCACTCAGCTACATTCACAGTCTAAACCTTGTCTTTCTAGTCACTTCTCTACCCAATTAAGTACCTGAGCCAGGTGCCTTGACCTTATCACATTTTACAACTTGTATTCTTTGCACATATCAGGACAAAAGTGATTTACTCACTGCTTCTTAGAGCACTCATTTCCTCATGAGAGGCGTGAATTCATAGTACAACAGATATAAAAACAATAATGGAGGGGCTGGGAAGGTGGCTCAGTGGTAGAGTGTTTGCCTTGTATGCATGAGGCTCTGGGTGCGATTCCTCAGCACCACATAAGCAGAAAAAGCCGGAAGTGGTGTTATGGCTCAACTGGTAGAGTGCTAGCCTTGAGCTGAAGAGCTGAGGGACAGTGCCCAGGCCCAGAGAGTTCAGGTCCTCTAAGTGAGAAAAAAAAAAAAAATGAAGAAGATTTAACTATGTTGTAGGTATCAGAAACAAATGCTCACTGGCTACATTTAGATGTTTTCACCTGATCTCATCATGTTTTTTTTTTGTTTTTGTTGGTCCTGGAGCTTGAACTCAGGACCTGGGCACTATCCTCAAGCTTTTGTGGTCAAAGCCAGTGCTCTCCAAGTCTTGAGCCACAGTGCCATTTTTAGAAATGAGTATCACGGACTTTCCTGCCCAGGCTGGCTTTGAACCTTGATCTTCAGATCTCAGCCTCCTTAGCAGCTAGGATTACAGACGTGAGCCATTGATGAGTTTTAAGTTTCAGGCTGAGTCTGTAGTCTCGTAAGTAATCAGATTCTTTTCTGTAACACAAGACAGAGCCTAGCAGCATGCAGTCATTTTCAAATTTAAGAGCTACTTGTGACATAGACAACGTAGTTAGATCTCCTAACTTTAAAAGAATAAAAATCCAGCTATCCTTCCCTAAACCCTGCAAAGTTCTGCTTTTCCAAAGAAAAGGTTTTCTTCATTGACTTCATGCAGCAGCAAGCTAACAGCTGTCTGAGTCAGGGGAACTGGTTTCCCTGCTTTGGGCTGCAATCTGTGTGGTCAGTTCTTGCTCATTGTGGTCTGTGGTGCTGAATTCTGATTGGCTCACGTTCTGGAGCCCTTCCCCCTCCGCAAACAGCAGCTGCTGTATTTGTTTCTGAGGCATACAGGACCTCATTTTTCCTAACCTAGGTCGCCCTTCCTAGACTGCATTCCAGGAAGCTGATGCAGCCTTGACTCCAAAAGCTCTATCTTGGCCCCATTGGTTTTCACCTTGAGTGGGAGCTGAAGTTCCTTTTCTCAACATCCACAAGTCTCCAAGTAGTAACAAGATGCTGTAGCTCAGCTTACTGCCACCATTCAGTGAGCAAATCCTCTTTAAAGTGTGATTATAGCTAGTAAGAAAAGCAGCTTGAAGACAGGAGGAGAAAGGTCCAATAGGGGACATTTACCGTGTCTCACTGTGCTTGTGCTGGGCAGAGGTGTATCAGAATAAGCTTCAGTGAACTTCAGCCATGAGTCTTGGACCAAGCTTGCCAGCAGCTACCTGTCAGCATATTCCAATAAGTTTATAGCTACATTGCTAGCTCCAGGCCAAACTCTTATGGATAATACTGCTAACAATGGACTCCACTCCCCACCCCTGAGCTTGTCTCTACTTACCATGGGTATCTCCTGAGGGGCAGGCTAGTAAGCCTTACCTAGGCTGGCAAACGGTCTCCAACAGTACAGGCTGTCACTACAGGTTGCTGATCTCACAGGTGCCTGAAAGGGGCAAAGGACAATGTAATACCATTTGTTTGTGTGTGTGCGCACATGTGCATGCTCACACCTACCTGTACAGGGACTTAAAACTCAAAACCTGGGCACTGTGCTTTATTTTTGCTTAAGGCTGGCACTCTACCACTTGAGCCACAGCTCCACCTCTGGCTTTCTGTTGGAGATAAGAGTCCTAGGGGCTTTCTAAACCAGTTAGGTTTGGAACCTCCATTTTTTTTTTTAAATTGTGAAAATACCGTACAGAGGGGTTACAATTGCATGGGTAAGGTAATGAGTACATTTCTTATTTCATTTTTTTCTTTAAGTTGGAGGGCTTGAACTCTGGACCTGGGCGCTGTCCCCGAGCTTTTCAGCTCAAGGCTAGTGCTCTAGCCACAGTGCCACTTCCGGTTTATAGGAGACTAGTCTCATGGAGTTTCCTGCCCGGCTGGCTTTGAACCATGATCCTCAGATCTCAGCCTCCTGAGTAGCTACGATTACAGGCATGAGACTCTTACAGACTTGTGAGACTCTTAATCTCCAATTGACCACTAGAAAACCAGAAGTGGCACAGTGGCTCAAGTGGTAGAGCACTCACCTTAAGCTGAAGAGCTGAGGGACAGCAGCCAGGCCGAGTGTTCAAGCCCCACTACAGATCAAAAAATAAAATAAAATTGAACATGTGAAGACTGGTGTAGTGATCTGTACTATAATCCCGATACTCATGAGATGGGGCAACTGGAGTGCTGTGAGTTGGGGGCTGGCCAGGGCTGAGGAGTAAGACCTACTATCAAACCAACCAACCACAATTAAATGTGGGGCGAGCATCTGCTCACTCTGCCTTCTCAGCATCCTATCCTGTCCCTTTGATAGCATTCATCCTCTCCTTTTGGGAGCACTCCCTTTCCTAGTCCATGTGGCCTCATACTTCGCTGTTCCCTCTTCCTTCAGAGCTTGGCTGGAGGATGCCTTTCCAGTATCCCAGCCTCAGTTAAATGTCACCTTCTTAGAGATCTGCCCTAACCACCAATGTCCAAAGTGGTCAGTGGCCCCAGCATCCTCTCTATTACCCTGCTTTACTTCCTTCCTGATACTTACCTCTCCCAGACTATCTTGGTGGACTGTATGTGAAGTCTTCTTTGATGGAGACTGCAAGTTCTGTGGACCAGGATGGCCTCTGGAGATGCCACTTGGACTTCCTCTACCAGGGACTGTGCCTGGCTACAGGTGTTCCAGGAGCAGCTACTCAATCAGATATCCCTTAAGAAGCCCTTTCCATTGCCTTGTGAGCTGGTGGCCTGTCTCTTTCACACACACACACACACACACACACACACACACGCGCGCGCGCGCGCGCGCGCGCCTGGAACAACCTATCCCTTGCTTCTCCTAAGGCTCTGTTGCTCAAAACCTTAGAAATGGCTGTGGGGAGACAATTGTTATGGCTATTATTATTAGTCAGGTTTCTTTTCAACTGGATTATGACTTAAGAGTCCAAACAAAACCATTATTACAAGTCAGGGTATTTTAAACCTCCATATATATCCCTTCCTTTCTTTTTGAGATACTGGGGTTAGAACTTAGAGCCTTATACTTGCTAGATATCATCTACCACTTGAGACATTCCCCTAATCCCTTTCGCTTCAGTTACTTTTCTGGTAGTCTCATATCCAGGTTTCTTTGAGCAACAAAAGTGTTGGTTTAATAGCTGTATTACAGAACAAATACTGCTGAGCTTTCAACCAAACTAAGTATAGTAAGAAAGCAAAGTTAGGACTGGGTCTGTGGCTCAAGTGGTGAAGCACCTGCCTAGCAAGTTATAGGTCCTGAGTTCAAACCTCAGTGTTATAGTGTGAGAGGGATGGGATGGGGGGGGGGAGGGAAGAAAGCTAAGTTAAATCACAACAGAAAACTAATGGCTATCAAATCTTCCTTGCTGTCCCATCCATCATGGAAAGTCAAATACAAAGGCAGTTTCCATACTAGCAAAATATTTTTATTATTTTTATACTGATAAAACAAGGAAAGTAAAGATTTCTTTTTGGTATATACCATAGTTAAGGGAAATAGAAGAATAAGGGGATTAATAGGATTTTTAAAATGTACTTTTGATGACCATAAAAAGTTAACAATACCACTGTTTGCCATAAAACATTATAGCTCCCCCCAAAACACATATATAAAGGATCATAGTTTTAAAATCTATAAAAGTAAAAAATATACAGTCGGAAGCTCTAACGCTTATTCCATCTTCAATATAAAATTGTAAACATTTATTTACACAAAGCACATGTGTATAACAAAAGTCCGAGCACCCTTTTCTTCTGAGTCCTGGCTCCAGGAAGACGGGGATGTGCACGGAAATGTCTCCTCCCGACTCCCCAAAGCTAGATTCATAAATAAAGCAGTGGGCAGCTCTGTGGGGAGACCCCAAGAATCACATTTTATTGCTATGACACTGCAGCAAGTGAGAAGCCCACTGTTTGTGTAGCCTGGGGCCTAAGGCAGAGTGCTGGGGTTGGCCAAGTGCCGTGCGGATAGAGGCAGGAGGCGGGCAGCAGCTGGGGGAGTCTAGGAGAGGAATGGAGATCCACAACCAGCCTTCAGCCCTATTTTTGGTTGAAAACCTGCTGAAGTCACTCTCTTTCCCTTCAGATTGGGGAATTTTCTAAGAGTGGAGCCTTCACTGGCTTTATAATCAGCCCCCTTCTCTGAGAGCTAAGTGGAGTATCTTGGGAAGGTTGGGAGGGGGCGCAAGGGAAATGGCTATTAGAGAGACTCTGAGGGCCTGAGTGCCCTCAGTGAAAAAGGCACTACTGGCGCAAACTAACTGACAGTGGGTGTTCCACCCTTCCATCCTCTCCAAGTGACTCAGGCTGGTCACATGAGTATTTTCCATGGCTCAATTCTACGATGCCTTGAATTTTCTATCTTGATACTCCAGGGAGATACAGATGGGGTTGTGGTTTCTGCATGCAAGCCACTCCTTTCCCTCCACCATCCTGCATTCAGGGTCTCTCCCTGCACTCACCATCTTGCTTCTTATTCAGGCAAGTGCTCTCTTTCTTGTTCTCCACAAAGAAGCCACACTCCATATTCTATTTTGTGGGTTCTCAGCTCAGTCAAGTCCATTAACTAATAGACCTTCAAAGAGAATCCACTTGAGTTTTTAGAAAGGATGCGTTAGTGTTATAAAACAATCTTTTAAAAGTGCAAGTCATCTGAGGAGGGAGTGGCAGAAGCTGGCAAAGTGGAATTCCTTCTCTTGGGCTGGCCTGCAGCCTTCTTCTCCTAAACCTTTTCAATACTAGGTTCCCTAAGGAATTTTAATGACTCTTTGCCTCCTCCAATGTAGTAAATCACGGCTTCCCATTTTGGCTGGGGGGATGAAAGAGAGGTCATGGGATGGGGTAGAGGAAAGCCATCTGTGCAGAACAGCAATGAACATGCTCCTACCATGTTAAGTACAAGGCGTCAGAGACAACGCACAACATGTTGAGGACTGGACCCCAGAAACTCTCTCTTCGGCATCCAGCCTGGTACAGGGCCTGTGGTTCTCCAGAGTGAGCGAGAAGGACAACACTCCTAGGTGATCATCAGATATGTTCTCACGGCATCCTGCTCCTTTTTGGCATCTGCAGTCACAGCCTGTGCTTAGTTAGGGAATGGTTTCCTAGCAACCCCCCTCCCCTGAAAGCTGACAGAGAGGAAAAAAAAAGGGCTCTAAATCAAAAGGAAAGCTTAGGTCCAATGCCACATAAACAGTATAAACCACCACCTAGCCTAATCTGTTTTAAAACCTTTCTTTAAAAAAAAAATTAAATCTCTTTTATGCTACAAATTGCAAGTAATTCTATTTAAAGTTTCAGTAAAAAACTTATCTCCAGCACAAGGCCAGTAGAGAAACCTTAATGTCAACACAATGGCACAGACTTTCCTAAGCCTGACACTATGGAGTTGCACTGCTGCTACTGTTCATTTTTGGTCATCTGAGTAGGAAGCCACTTGAAATCCTATCCTGCTCTCCTCTCCCAGCACCAGGCAGTGATGCCAGCAGATGGCTGGGGCCAGCCTGATGGACCATAACTGCTAGCCTGGGAGCCCTGCAGATCCTGACTGGAGCTGAGCCTCAGCTGAGACTCATGCTTGCTAGCTCCCTGGGCTATGGGCTTTTGGTCCAAAGCAGTTGCTCCTTCTTGAATCTGAGAACAAAAATATAGGATATGCGAACACTAAAAATACCACAAATCCTCCATTACTGAGACCCTAGAAAGTCGTCCAAGTCATTCATCCACTCCTCGGAAGTCCTGTTCTTCAGCAGAGAGTCGATCAGGTCGGTGTGTCCAGCCACACTTGAGAGCCCACTGCTGCCCGGCTGTCCGCTGTAGGCAAAGGGCAGCTCCTGGCCAGTGGTCCGCACAGGGTAGGCCTGGGCGCAGTGCAGTCCGGTCCGGCCGCTCATCTGGGAGGTGGGGCTCTGGCTGAAAGCCCCTAGCTCAGCCCCTGCTGGGCTCAAGCCAGGCAAGCCCTGCTGGGGGGCTGCCTGGGGAGGTGCAGGTGCAGGGGCACTGGTCCTCTGATGTGTGCTCACGGTGGGCAGCATGGACCCTGCTGCCGCTGCTGAGCTCATGGGGGCCATGGGCCTGCTGGGCATTGCCTGGGAGAACTGCGAACTGGACATTTTCAGGTGGGCCTGCTGCATGTGGAAACCGGAGGCTGCAGTGAAAGGGCTTACATTGCTGTTCCCGGGGGTCTGGCCGCTCAGGTTTGGTATTCCCTGGTGTTGCCATGAGGCATTCTGGCCTCCCATGGCTGCTGACACCCTTGGGACCTGTGGCTTACTTAAACCAGAGGTCAGGGTCCCCTTAGTGTGCTGCTGGGTGAGGCTAGAGCTCCCCAGAGAATTCTGTCCATAAGCAGCTGGTACTGAGGTGTTCTGACCCACGCTGGTCTGCCGTGGAATGTGGGCATGTCCATTGGTGGCCTGTGGAGGGGGCTGGGCAACTAACTGTGTTATGCCAGAAGCCATGCCATAGAGGCTGCTCTGAGGCATGTTCTGGGAGCCAGTGAACTGGGCTACACCCCGGTCCTGCTGGCCTGAGTTGGAGGGGAGGGAGGAAACGGAAGCATGTCCAGGGCCCATTGGCATCAGACTCCCAGGCTGAGGGAACACTCGAGGGCAGCTGGAGTTGGATGGACCCAAGTTGTTCATGCCAGGCACAGTAGCAGAGGATCCTAGAAGACAAAAGACTCTGTCAATCAAGCTGGTATTCCTTGACTGCCACTGTGGAAACACTTCTGATATGAGCTGCTGCCCATCTCCCTGAGGCAAGGAGAACGTCTTAATATCAGACCTCTGAGGATAATGGTAAACTGCCTAGATGAAAGCCCCGGAGCAGGAGGGGCAGAAAGTCTCTCATAGACGGTAATGGAAGCCAGACTCAAAACAGTGACAGGATTTAGAAAGCGGACTGACTCTCCAGGGAGGGAAAGCCAGTCAGCTTGTCCAATTACCTTTCAGATACCCAGCTAAAGTTTTGCTCAGTGGCGACCTATCCTGGGTACTGCGGGTTTCAGTGTGGAGCCATGCCTGAATCTGCCTTTGGGAAGCAAAAGCACCACAGGGTATGAGGAGCAGGCTGCAGAAATGCAGGAGCCTGAAGACTAGGTGACGAGGAAAATTTGGGGAAGATTTCAGAGAGAAGGGAACAAACACTCTGCGGCTTAAAAGTATATTTAGTCTGGGCTGGGAATGTGGCTTAGTGGTAGTGCTTGTCTAGCACGCAGGAAGCCCTGGGTTTGATTCCTTAGTACCACTTTATAAACAGAAAAAGCAGGAAGTGATGCTGTGGCTCAAGTGGTAGACAGAAAAAGCAGGAAGTGATGCTGTGGCTCAGGTGGTAGAGTGCTAACCTTGAGTGAAAGAAGCTCAGGGACAGTGCCCAGGCCCCGAGTTCAAGTTCTAGGACTGGCAAAAAAAAAAAAAAGTGTATTGAGGGCCAGGTACCAATGGCTCGTGCCTATAACCCTAGCTACTCAGGAGGCTGAGATCTGAGGAGCTCAGGTACAAGCTAGCCCTGGCAAAAAGTCCCTGATATTTTCATCTCCAGTTAATCAGAAAAAAGGAGCAAAGTAATAGTGTGAGGACCTGAGTTCAAGCCCCAGTACTCAGGAGATAGACTGAAGGATCAAGATCTAAAGCCAGCCTAGGCAGAAAAGTCTGTGAGAGTCCATTTCCAAAATAAACAGCAAAAAGACAAAGGTATGTCTCATGGTACCGTGCCAACAGTGAGCAAGAAAGTGGAGTGAGCTCCAGGCTCCGAATTCAAGAGGCTGGCTAGGCTGAGTGTGGGAAGGATAAAAATGCTGAGGAAGTTGAGGAAGCACTGGTGACTCATGCTTGTAATCCAAGTTACTCAGGAGGCTGAGATCTGAGGATCAAGGTTCAAAGCCAGCTACAGCAGACAAATCTGAGAGACTCTTCTCTCTAATCAACCAGCAAAAAGCCAAAAGTGGAGTTGAGGCCTAAGTAGTAGAGTAGCAGCCTGGACTGAAAAAGCTAAGCAAGAGCATGAGGTCCTGCATTCAAGCTCCAGTTACCAGCACATGCACACATACACAGATATACACATACAAAAGACTGTCCTGCAACCAGAAATTACTCTGTTTCAAAAGATAGTAAGGCCAGGGACCCAGCAAAAGCATGCCTAGCAGTCTGCCTTTGGGAACCTTTTTTTTTTTCTTTACCGGTCTTGGGCACTATCCCTGAGCCTCTCTATGCTTGAGACAAGCACTCTACCACCTGAGCCACAGTGCCAGAAGCCACTGAGTTTATTGGAAATAGGAGTCTCACAGACTTTCCTGCCTGGGCTGGTTTTGAATCATGATCCTCAGATCTTCCTAAGTAGCTAGGATTGCAGGTGTGAGCCACCAGTGCTCACACCTTAGAAGAATCCTCTTCTGATGTCACAGGGAAACTAAAAATCTAGGCTCCTTGACCGGACCGTTCATTTTGCACCTACTGCAGAGCTAGAAACTCAATTAGCACTGTACAGATCAACAGAGAGCTGAAATGGACTGACAGGTATAGGTCTAGTCCCTGTCTACCATTCCCCCTAGCCCACTCCACTCCAGGCTTACCTGTGAACTGTCCAACCTGTTGTGGGAAGGTGCTTTGTGTTGGGTCTTGGTACTGGGGGGGTGGTCGGGTCAGATGACGCTGAAACTGCTGCTTCTCCTAGAAAATGCCAAGAACAACACAGAATAATAAAACTCATATAAGAAGAAAAGCAAAAACAAATGAGCAGCGGGGGAGGGAGAGAGAAAGAAAAATGAGGGAGGGGGTAACAAGTTAGACAAGAAATGTACTCATTACCTTACTTATGTAACTGTAACCCCCTCTACATCATCTTGACAATAAAATTTAAAACAACAACAGCAACAACAACAAAAAAACGAGCAGCCAGGAGCTGGCGGCTCACATCTATAATTCTAGCTATTCAGAAAGCTGAGCTCTGAAGATTTTGGTTCAAAGCCAGCCTAGGCAAGAAAGACCATGAAAAGTATTATCTCTAAATAACCGCCAAAACAGCAGGAAATACAGCTGTAGATCAAGTGGTAAGAGTGCTAACTTTGAACCTTTACAAAAGCTCAGGGACAGCACCCAACCCCCAAATGAGCAGAGTTAGGTGAGAGAAAAGTAGGTCCAAGTATGTTATTCACAGACAGGCTCCTTCTTGTGTGCCTGTGCCTATGTGTGTGTGTGTGTGTATGTGTGTGTGTGTGCGCGCGCGTGCGTGCCGGTAAACGACAGCCTTTGGTTTGAGTAATGAAAATGTCCTAAAATAGATTATGCTAATGGCTACATAACTCTGAATGTGTTAAAACCCACTGAATTGTACAGTTTAAGTAAATGAAGGATATGCTGTATAAGTGACACCCTAAAAAAGCACGGTTGGTTTTTTTGGTCGGTCATAGGGCTTGAACTCTGGGCCTGGACACTATCCCTCAGCTCTTCAACTCAAGGCAAGCGCTCTACCACTTGGGCCACAGAGCCACTTCTGGCTTTCTGGTGGTTTATTAGAGAAAAGGGTCTCATGGCCTTTCCTGCCCTGGCTGGCTGTGAACCCCAATACTCAGATCTCAGCCTCCTGAGTAGTAATCCTAGCTTACAGGCATGAGCCACCAGCACCCAGCTAGTTTTTTTTAAGGTAGAATTAAAGCAGTAATCTCCACAAAACAAATTCACTCTTGGGAGCTGGGTCCCAAGTCTCAAAAAGGCATAATTTAAAATCCTGCCAACTATCAGTACTGTACCTGGTACCCAGGGAAATAGACTGTGCATCCCAATCCTATAACCCCAGCACCACAGGGAGGGACATGTTCTTCACCCTTCACCTCTTGCTTCTATCAGACTTTCCATTCACAATGAAGCTGAGCTGCACAGTGACTAACGAAGTTCAGTGGTTTGCAAGCTGCTAACCAGAAAGATGGGAAAAGGTCCCTTATACAGACAGTTTTAGTCAGAGATTCTGCCTTCACTAATGCTCAGTGACATGGGTGGCTTCCAACATAAGCCACTTCTGAGAAATGCCATACTACTGAAAAGGAGACTTGAAAGGACAAAGGACTATGGCAGCAGGCATGCAAACGTGTTAGTACAAATACATAGACACAAATGGAGCCTGTGTGGTCTTTCCAGGTTTCTCATCACCTGCTCTGCCAGCAGGTGCTGTTGCCTCTGCAGAAATTGCTGCTGCTGCTGCTGCAGATGCTTCTGCTGTTGCTCCCTCTGTTTCTGCTGGTCCAAGAGCAATTGATGTTGCTTCATTACAGCCACCTGCTGCTGGTTGCTGAGATATGGGGAATTGCTATGAGTGCTGGCCACAGACACAGCAGGTGGCTGGGTCCCCACACTGGTGGCTTGGGCTGGCCCTGAGACGCTGGGAGGATTCTGCTCCTGTCAACACAGATAAAACCATGCCGTGAAGTGGGAGAGCTGCCAGGTGACCTTCACCCAGTGAGTGCCTTCTTCAAGGTTCTTTTGTAATGGTGAATCTCTACTTCCCTGACCTCCCATAGCTATCTAGTGGGCTGAATGGAAACTAAAACCTATGCTACTCAACAAACAACTTGATAGTGTTAGCTTGCTCTGTATGGTTCACCAGCATTACAGATGTGATTTTACACTAAGCCAACTTAAGCAAGATAAATAAAAACCTGTTGTTGAAGTGTTTGACTGCAGAAGGGGATCTGGTGGATGGAAATGCCACATGCTGACGGTGTGCATCTGGCCTTTGGGCTATCTCCAAACAGCCTGAAATTATATGTACAGAGTTCCAGCATTGTTCTGGAAACAGACTTACTTTTGTCATGTTTGTGTTAAAAAAAATCTATCTATCTATCTATCTATCTATCTATCTATCTATCTATCTATCTATCTATCTATCTATCTATCTATCTATCTATCTATCTATCTATCTATCTATTTATCCATCTATCTATAGATATATCTAAGGTGCTGTGGTTCATGCCTATAATCTGAGCTACTAAGGAGCTGAGATCTCAGGATGGATATTTAAAGCTAGCCCAGGATGATAAAACTGTTAAGGCTCTTATTTCCAATTAATAACCAAAAAGCCAGAAGTGGAGGTATGGCTCAAGTGTTAGACTACCAGTCATGAACGAAAAAGCCAAGTAAGAGTGAGAGGCCCAGAGTTCGAGCCCCAGAATCAGCATCAAAGCAACAACAAAAACCAAACCAACTATGTATCAATGAGAACTGTATCAGATACATGGGCTACCACAATATGATGCCAACATCATTATTTACAATTAGAAAAACTGAGAAAACAAGAAAAAGGACAAAAAGCAATTTTATGTACACAAGTTCAACTTTTTGAGCTCCTTTGTGGTTCTTATTTGTTTGAGTATGTAATTTTAGATCAACTGCAACATTGTAATGTCCACCACTGTGGAAGATGCAGAGCTCTGGGGAGCCTCTGTAAAGTGCAAAGTACTTGGACACCACTGAAGTTAGCACCATGCCGCTCTCTGGTCTACAGGTCATGTTTAATGGTATCTGATGGGTTTGTTTGTTTTTTGCCTGCTTCTGTTTTTTTTTTTTTTTTTGGGGGGGGGGTGTCAGTCTTAGGGCTTGAACTCAGAGCCTGCGCACTGTCCCTGGGCACTTTTGCTCAAGGCTAGCACTCTACCACTTTGAGCCACATCTCCACTTCTGGTTTTCTAGTGGCTAGTTGGAGATAAGGGTCTCATGGACTTTTCCTGCCTGGGCTAGCTTTGAACCAACATTCTTAGATCTCAGCCTCTTAAGAAGTTTGGATTACAAGCATGAGCCAAGGAGGATTTTTTTTTCTTTTTTGAGACAATATCTTATTATATACCCCAGGTTGGTCTCCACCTTAAAATCCTCCTGCCTTAGTCTCCTGAGTAGCTTGGACTTCGGTGGATACTACCCACATGGCTCAAAGATTGAACACAGATCTGAAAGGTGATCCCCCCCCGCCCCGCCCCAGAGCCTCTAAAAACCACCTAAAATGTGTGTATTACCTCCAAAGCACAGCTACTACGTGACACGACAGGGACATTGGACTAAGTGAGATGATTTTGCAAATGTTTGTGTAGTTAAAAATCAAGTTATAAGGCTGGGAATGTGGCCCAAGTGGAAGAGGGCTAGCCTTGAGCAAAAGCACGAGGACAGTGCCTAGGCCCTGAGTTCAAGGCCCAGCACTGGCAAAAAAAAAAAAAAAAGAAAGAAAAGAAAAAGAAAAAAGAAAGAGAAAGAAAAAAAATCAAGTTATATTAGAGAATTTTATTTATTTTGTTTTTCATCAGTCGTGGGGCCTGAACTCTGGGCCTGGACTCTGTCCCTCAGCTCTTCAGCTCAAGGCTGAAGTGGTAGAGCACTACCACTTGAGCCACAGTACCACTTCTGGCTTTTTCCTGCTTATGTGGTGCTGAGGAATTGAACTCAGGGCCTCATGCAGGCAAGGCAAGCATTCTACCACTGAGTCAACTTCCCAGCTCTCATGTACTGAAAACAGTAACTAGTGTACTTTGCATTTTTATTCCCATAGAATTCAAAGGCTGGCAGCAGCTGCTTCTTCCTTACTTGAGCCCAATGCAGTACATTACCTCATTGGTACCTGCAACAGAGAATAGCAAAGATGCCAGGCACTTACCTGGCCAGGTGGAACCAGTGAGCGGAAGGGCATGTTTCCTGGCTTTGGTTTCATCAGAAACAAGGGGTTCTGCTCGTTATTCAGATGAGGCAGCTGCTGGGGAAGATAGGCCATCAAGGCTGGCTTGTTCTGGCCAGACCCTGGGCCACTTTGCCCACAGTCTGCTTTGTAATGAGAAAGGGGTTTTGTATTGCCGTAGTCCAGCACTGACCCTTGATTATTCACGGCATTCTGATTCAAGCTGTTCGGGGACTGGTGACTCAGTAGGTTCACATGGCTGGGCTGGAGGTAGGGGGCTCCAGGCCGAGGGGAACTCTTGGTCACACTAGACATCATGATCAGTTTGGAGTTGGAGAAGTCTTGCTTATAGCCAGGAGGACTAGAAGACTTCTCCATGGGATAAGGGACATCTAAAGGATTGTGGGAGGGTCCTGCCTGCTGCCATGTGGACATCTGGCCTGGGGCAGGGGCTGGGGCAGCTTGCTGTGGGTTCTGGAGCATTTGTTCACGCTTCTGCTTGGCAGCAATCTGCTGGAGCTGGTGGGCAGAAGAAAGCTCTGAGGTTCCTCCAGGGCCCTGGCTGGGCAACACCACACTTGGGAGGGCTCTTTGTGAATTCTGGGCCTGGGCTGATGCCAGCATCAGGTTGGAACCAGGACTGTCTGCCCCAGGCTGACCAGAGTTGTGAAACAGGGACTGAGAGCCCCCAATGGTGGAAGAGTCTGTGCTCACAGGGGCAGATGAAGGTGCCAGAAAGGTCTGTCCTGCAGACCCAGCCCTTACTTGTGGCGAGCCTAACTGTTCTTGCTCAAAAGCTGCTGGAGAGAATTCTGTCTTAATATTAATGTCCTGGACCAATGGGGGTTGTATGGCAGAGCCAGAAGGTTCAGGATCCTTCTTCTCCTCGAAGTCCTCAGTAAACAGGTCTTTCATGTCCTCATCAGGCACTGACCTGTTCAATTCCTCAATGAGTTCCTTCCACTCCTGCTCATTAAGATTGAGGTCAGGCATGAGGTTGCTCTGCGATATGGACCCCCCTGCCCCGGTAATCATGCATGGCAGGTCATCGACAGGTTCTTGCTTTAGTTCTTTATTCAGGTTCAGAGGAAATGACTCGCTGGGGTTGCTGCCTCCATTCAAATGGAGGCTTGAGTCTGCCAGACACTTTTTGTTGATGGAGTCTAGCCCCAGGGAGTGCTTCCCACTGGATTGCAGGACATCTCCCCCAGAAGGCTTGTCAGGCTGACCAAGGGGTGAGGCTGGAGGTAGTCCATTAGCAGACACAGGGACACCCAGAGGTGCTTCCCTGCGGGTCTTCTTATGTCCAGGAAAGAGGTCTCCATAGCCATTTTGTTGATCACCATTCTGAGGGGAGGCAGCACTGTCAAGATTCCTCTTCACTGTATCATGAAGATGCTGAAAAATATGGAAAAAACAGACTTAGGTATACAAGATCATGTCTTGGGCTCCTCTGCTCCCAACAAGACTTAGACTAGGGGGTCCACCGCCTTGCAATGCTCTCCTGTGGGTGTACTACCCTCACTTCTGGGACCCCACACCACCTCATTTCCACTTATGGCACTGATTCTCCAGGCCTATGCCTGGTCAGTCAAAAACTTGACATCCCAGAGCTCAGTGGTGAGCTTTTGCAGCCGTCTCTTTTCGCAGGATACAGCTTGATGCTGCCGAGGCCACTTAGTTTTGAGGGTCTTCCCAGTAACAGATCTAAAGAAAAACCAGAGGATACGTCTATAATTTTGCAGATATGTCTTTGTAACCATCTCAGCCAAGTGCCAGTGACTCACACCTGTAATTCCTAGCTACTCAGGAGGCTGAGATCTGAGGACCGTAGTTCAAAGCCAGCCTGGCAGGAACATCCTGGAGACACTTACCTCCAATAGCCACAAGAAAACTGGAAGTGGTGCTGTGGCTCAGGTGGTAGAGAACTAGCCTTGAGCTGAAGACAAGGACAGCGCTCAGGCTCAGAGTTCAAGCCCCGCAATCCCCCTTCCTTCCTCCCAAAAAAGTCTTTAAGGGCTGTGGGGAATATAGAGACTCTTCATTGGCTTCTGGTCTCCTAGAGCTTGGGGCAAACCAAAAATAATAAGGCAAATGCCCTATGCAAGCGGTATAGTAATAGAAAGCTGTGAGCTCAGGGCAGGAATTACACAAGGGAAAATGGCAGTAGGATGGAAAGGAGAAAGGTAATATCTATACATACTTCCCCAGCTGACAGGATATGACTCCACCAGTGTCCACAGAAGGTGCCTCCACTCAGTCCCCTTCTAACGTTTACTTTTATTACATTTTGTTTCCCATTCTCCTTTACCCTCTCTCCTTCCCACCAATTCTAAACATCTGTGGTGTGGTATTAAAAATGTTCCAGCCTAGTATAATGGCATACAGCAAGCTGAGACTGGAGGATTGTGAGATCTAGGAAAGCCTGGGCTACAGAGTGAAATTGTCTCAATAAAAAACAATTGTTGGGGCTGGGAAGGTGGCTCAGTGGTAGAGCGCTTGCCTTGCAAGCCTGAGGCCCTGGGCACCACATAAGCAAAAGAAAAAAAAGCCGGAAGTGGCGCTGTGGCTCAAGTGGTAGAGCGCTAGCCTTGAGCTGAAGAGCTGAGGGACAGCGCCCAGGCCCAGAGTTCAAGCCCCACGACCGGACCCAAAAAAAAAAAAAAAACAATTGTTAAAAATAAGAATAGGGCTGGGAAGGTGGCTCAGTGGTAGAGCGCTTGCCTTGCATGCATGAGGCCGTGGGGTATGATTCCTCAGCACTACCATAAGCAGAAAAAGCTGGAAGTGGCGCTGTGGCTCAAGTGGTAGAGCCAGCCCTAACCTTGAGCTGAAGAGCTGAGGGACAACAGCGTCCAGGCCCAGAGTTCAGGCCCCACAACCAACAAAATAAATAAATAAATAACATAAAAATAAAGGAGCTAGGCACTGGAAGCTTACTCCGGTAATCTTACGTATTCAGGAGGCTGAGATATGAGGATTAGTTTGAAGCAAGCTTAAGCAACTAAGTCCACTAAGAATCTAATTTTCAATTAATCAGCAAAAAGCAGACAGTACATGTATGGCTCAAGTGGCAGGATGTCATCCTTGAGGACAAAAAAACAAGAAAAGCTTGAGGCCCTGATTTCAAGCTCTAGTATTAGCATACGGGGGGAAAAAGGTTCTAAATAAAGACTCCTAATTATTATCTCTAAACAGATTTCAGAGGAGTTGGAGGTGACATGTGGCAATCTGTGCATTGTGTCCTCTGGCTGCATAAGAGGGAAAACAGCTTTAATAACCCACAGTAGCCCTGGAGGCTGAGTACAGGTGCTCTCCTGCCCCAGGTCTGTGCGTGGCAGACATCTTTGTCCAAATTGTAATACTGTCTTTACTTTTGCCAACCATATCACATTTTCTTATTTCTTAACTATAAAAGCTGACTGTACAGAGCTCTAAAAATCCCAGCCAAGCCTTTCTTTAAATCCATATATGGGTGCCTAAGTTGGTCTTAGGAATGCCTGACCAAAGGAACTGTAGGGTAGAGGTAAGCAACACAGTCCTTGCATTCAATTTAAGAACCAGGATGTCTGCTTTGCTGTCAAGCAGGTTTTTCGGCTCCCTACTGCCACCTAGGGTCAGGAGAGAGAAGGAATCATGCCCCTAAAGCATGTTTTCATAAAACCCATGCCGTTTTTTTTAGAGAATGTAAATTCATCCCCATTTAATAGATCAGAGAAATAAAAATAAGTTGCGGGGCTGGGAAGGTGGCTCAGTGGTGGAGTGCTTGCCTTGCATGCATGAGGCCCTGGGTTCGATTCCTCAGCACCACATAAACAAAAAGAAAAAAGCCGGAAGTGGCGCTGTGGCTCAAGTGGTAGAGTGCTAGCCTTGAGCTGAAGAGCTGAGGGATAGCGCCCAGGCCCAGAGTTCAGGCCCCATGACCGGACCCCCCCCCAAAAAAAGTTGCTAATATTTATTCATTCTTTCTCCTTGACACACGATCTCATTACATGTAGCCCAGGCTGTCCTCAAATTCTTTTTTTTTTTTTTGGGGGGGGGGGTTCTAGTTGTAGGGCCTGAACTCTGGGCCTGGGCGCTGTCCCTCAGCTCTTCAGCTCAAGACTAGCGCTCTACCACTTGAGCCACAGTGCCACTTCTGGCTTTTTTTCTTTTTGCTTATGTGGTGCTGAGGAATTGAACCCAGGGTCTCAGGCATGCAAGGCAAGCGCTCTACCACTGAGCCACCTTCCCAGCCCCTGTCCTCAAATTCTGTTAGGGTTACAGATGTGAACTGCCACACTGGGCTATAATATTTCTCTTAGTCCACAGAGCCAGGTCTGAGCTGGTCTGTAAACACAAGAGCTGTTTTCCATTTTCCTAAGGGGGAAGATGGAAACTTCAGGGGTCAAGGCATTTGATGAGTCAGCTGGCTGTCCCAGATTAGAAACAGAATCCCTCTTTGCCCTAACAATTATAAAACCTACCACTCCCTCTTTCAATAGCCACATGAAAACAGCTGCAAAGAGTTCCAAAGGAACAACTCAGTTTCGCAATACTGGTTGCTTTTAGCCAAAGGAAACACTGGACCTCACTCTCAACTCCTCACAAAATTTCGCTGGAATGGTGTAGGCGGCATGGGGAGTGTGGAGTGTAGAGGGTGGAATGTGGTAGTCCTGGCAGATCTGTAAGCCTTGGACATTACAGGAGTCACTGGTATGTGCAGGGCATGTAAGGGAAGCAAAGTTGAGTTAATCTTGGAGCCTAATCTCCAGGCATTCATAATGGAAATGGCAAAACAGCCAGGCACTGATGGCTCATGCTTACTTACAATCTCAACTACTCAGAAGGCTGAGATCTGAGATTGCAGACTTTTATCTCCAAATAACCACCAAAAAGCTGAAAGTGGAGTTATGGCTCAAATGGTAGAGTGCTAGCCTTGAGCAAAAAAAGATCAGGGAGGGCACACAGGCCTCAAACTCAAGCCCCAGCGCACATGCATCTCACATACACACACACACACACACACACACGCACGCACACGCACGCACACACTCCATTCTTAGTTTACTCACATTTGGATTCAATACACTATATCTGATTGATACATTCTTAAGACTCTTTGCACAGTTCTCTTATGCTCTCCTTTCCCCCTTTTGCCACTAATTTGACTGATTAGTCATGTGTCCTGCAGAATTTCTTGCTCTCACAAGCAAACTGATTACATCTCCATATCCTTTACTAGTTTTTTTTTTTTGTAACCCCAAACACTTCTTGTACACTGGTAGTAAGGCTTGATCCCTGAGGTTTGAAGGCAGACACAAACACTAGGTGTGGGGGGTTTTGTTTGTGTTCTAGTATGGGAGTTTCAACTCGAGGCCTAGCACTTGCTAAGCAAACACTCTACCACTTGAACATTTTTCACAAAGTTCCCAATGACTGTGAGGTGAATGGATTTCAGGATGGGTGTTTATAGGCAGGGTGACAAAGTAGAAAACTGCTCAAATAGTTTTGTTTTTTTTTTTTTCGTCAGTCATGGGGCCAGAACTCTGAGCTGTCCCTCAGCTCTTCAGCTCAAGGCTAGCGCTCTACCACTTGAGCCACAGCACCACTTCCGGCTTTTCCTGCTTATGTGGTGCTGAGCAATCGAACCCAGGACCCTCATGCATGCCAGGCAAGCACTCTACCACCTACCCAGCCCTCAGTTTTTAAGAGAGATGAAGACCCCAGTGTGGGAATGCAAAAGAGAGAGGTTTTAGAGTTTGGTAGAAGAAAATTCAGCAGATACATTTATCTTAGGGATGAAGAAAGGCTATTCTATCTAGTTTGAATGCATGGGTAAGACAGGAAATAAAAGGAAGGGTTTTCTTATAGGTGGTTGGGGTCTGAGTTCTACTTCAGCCATGAAGAAATGACTGTGAGACATCCAGGTCATGTCTAAAAGGCAGTGAGTAATCCTGAGTTGGAGCTCTGTGGAAAGACACCATTAGGAAGGAATGAGCTGGAACCATGAATAGCAGATCTGATCACTCAGAAAGGTAGAATCCAGCCAGGGGGCAAGTGAAGAACCCATGATAAAAACAGAGCACAAGGCAGACTGATGATTTAATGCATCAAAAAGGTCCAGAAAAGTAACTACTGAACATTTTCCGTGGGTCTGGCAACTAAAGGATCACTGATGACACTACCCTAAGCAATGTTACTCAGCAAAGTTACATTTCAGCGTAAATTCTCTTCACCCGAGAAGTGCCTGGAAGGTGAGTCCATAGAGACAATATGAGTGGATCATTCTTTTTTTTTTTTTTGCCAATCTTGGGGCTTGAACTCAGGGCCTGGGCGCTGTCCCTCAGCTCTTCAGCTCAAGGCGAGCGCTCTACCACTTGAGCTACAGCACCACTTCCGGTTTTCTGGTGGTTTATTGGAGATAGGAGTCTCACGGTCTCTCCTGCCCGGGCTGGCTTTGAACCGAGATCCTCAGATCTCAGCCTCCTGAGTAGCTAGGATGACAGGCGTGAGCCACCAGCGCCCAGCCCCTGAGCTTCTTTTTGCTCCAGGTTAGCACTCTACCACTTGAGCCACGGCGCCACTTCCAGCCTTTTCTTATGTAGTAGTAAGGAATAGAATCCAGGGCTTCATGCTAGGCAAGCATTCTACCATTAAGCCACATTCCCAGCCCCTGGATCATTCTTTCCTAAGTTTAGTTTAAACAGGAGACAAAGAAGACAAACACATTAGTGTTTGCCTAGGTCTGGAGGGAAGTGAAAGGGCTGATGGGTGACAGCTAAAGGACATGGGCTTTCTTTCTGAGATGATAAAAATGTTCTGCAATTGAATGTGCTACAACTCTGAATGTACTAAACTCCACACCTAGCAATGTTCTACTTTCCTTCTTTTAGAGCTTCATCAAAGATGGGTCTCTACTTTGTCATATTTATCAAGGTAACCTCCTGATTCTTTTTTTTTTTTTTTTT
>NW_012267351.1:2442714-2468613 GCF_000151885.1 Dipodomys ordii
GGCGAGCGCTCTACCACTTGAGCTACAGCGCCACTTCCGGTTTTCTGGTGGTTTATTGGAGATAGGAGTCTCACGGTCTCTCCTGCCCAGGCTGGCTTTGAACCGTGATCCTCAGATCTCAGCCCTGAGTAGCTAGGATTACAGGCGTGAGCCACCAGCACCCAGCTTATATATATATTTATATATGCATGCAAGGTCTCAGCTACAACCTGAAAACCAGGCATAGAGCAGACATGCAAATAGTTAAGGCTTTACTTTGTGGCACTGGGATGGAACCCCAGTACTTATGTCATCCTAGGGCCTTATACATACTGAGCACACACTGTACCACTGAATTTCATTGCTAGCCTGGGTACTCACGTATTTTTACTGAGTGAATATTTCTCCCTTGTTGTGCTCTGCCCTCTCTCTTCCGCTCTAGACTTATAATTTCCATTGTAAACTGGAAATCTCCATGTGGATATGAGATAGAATACACACACCACACTGAGTTCTCGGCTTCCCCCTCTAAATCCAGCCTTTGCTCTTTGTCCTCTTGGATGATACTACCTTCCAAGTATCTCTCCAGTGAGGAACTCCATATCACCTCCATTATGGATCAATTACTCATTATATATATTTAAATAAATACATAAATATTCATAAACACACAAATGTGGAGGGTCGGTCATGCAGTCTGAACTGAGGGCCTAGGCTTTTGTTGCTCAAGGCTTGTGTTCTACCACTTTGAGCCACAGATCCATTTCCGGTTTTCTGGGGTAAATGGAGATAATAGTCTCATAGACTTTTCTGCCCCTGCTAGCTTGAAACCATAATCCTCAGATCTCAGCCCCCTGACTAGTTAGGATTACAGGTGTGAGCCAACAGCACCCAGCCCTCATTATATTTTTTACCTAAATTACTGAAAAAACTTCATGTTGATTTATATTTCTATATAAACTCACTTTTTATGATGCCATCAGCATGCTTACTAGAAAACACACATCAAAGTCATTTTAAGCTCATTTTCCCATCACTGCAGATAAAGTTCAAATTCTTTGGGTACAGAAGAGACTGGTCTGATCCTGAAGAAATTCTCAATTTAAGCCCCTGACATTCCCTTGAGGCCCTAACCTAGATTGAACTTTTAAGACAGAATATACCTAAGCCACATGTCTTCTACTAATCTGTTTGGATTTAGCTTAAATTTCATGTTTGTCATATTTTTCTCCAACTGGCCAACTTTCTTCTCTATCTCCAGTGCTCTAACAATACTCTGACCATAATACTTACATTTCACTTTCACAGCAAGACTGTGTCACACTGTAAATATTCAATGACTTCTCTACATCTCTCCCATCTACAGAGAACAAGAGCCCTGTCCTTTTTAATCCCCAGCACCAATTATAATATTCAACAAGTTAGGGGCTGGGAAGGTGGCTCAGTGGTAGAGTGCTTGCCTTGCATGCACGAAGCCCTGGGTGCAATTCTTCAGCACCATGTAAGCAGGAAAAGCCGGAAGGGGCGCTGTGGCTAAAGTGGTAGAGCCCTAGCCTTGAGCTGAAGAGCTGAGGGACAGCTCCCAGGCCCAGAGTTCAGGCCCCATGACTGACAAAAAAAAAAACAACAAAACAAAAATATTCAACAAGTTACAAGTACCTAGGATTGAATGTTTAAAGAATAAATTCTCCCTGAGTTCTCTATCATTCTCTCTCTTTTGTCGGTTGTGGGGCTTGAACTGGGCCTGGGCACTGTCTCTGAGCCCTTCAGCTCAAGGCTAGGGCTCTACCACTGGAGCCACAGCGCCACTTCCGGTTTTCTGGTGGTTTATTGGAAACAGGAGTGTCACAGACTTTCCTTGCCCGGGCTGGCTTTGAACCGTGATCTTCAGATCTAGGCCTCCTGAGTAGCTAGGATTGCAGGCATGAGCCACCAGCGCTCAGCCATCATTCTCTCTTCATGGCCTGTTTCTAGTCATCA
Organism: Dipodomys ordii; assembly: GCF_000151885.1. Lineage (NCBI taxonomy): Eukaryota > Metazoa > Chordata > Mammalia > Rodentia > Heteromyidae > Dipodomys > Dipodomys ordii. The sequence continues at coordinate 2,444,674 of NW_012267351.1, forward strand.
AACTGAACTACTTTCAAAATTACTTTCACTAATACTTGTCTTGCTATTTCACAAGTTCTCTCTCCCCTATTCCATCCTCCACCCAGTAGGAGCTAGAATCCTAGCTCACTTAATTGAACTGCCATAACAATCTATGAGTCCTCTTACATTCTTGTAACTGTAAAGTGACAGGGAGATATGAATTCCACAGATGAGATGGCACATCAATAAGTACCTAATAAAATGTTAAATCTCAATATTGTACAAACTTGCTTATTACTGAATAGCCATCTAGCAGAAATGACAGCCACAACTGTGAGCCAGGTATTCAGCTTTAAATTTCTAGCAGTTAACCAGGTGTGGTGGCACATGCCAGTCATCTTAGTTGCTCACAAGGCAAAGGCAAGAGGATCTCAGATTTGAGGCCAGCCCAGGCAATATCCGATCTTAAAAACAAGGCTAAACAAAAGGACTGGGGATGTACTGTGTTTGCCTAGCAAGCATTTGGGTTTTTTCCCCCCTTCCTTTTTTTGGTGACAGAGCTGGGGCTTAAACTCGAAGCCTCTCTCTTTTGCTCAGCTTTTTCACTCTTAGTTGACATTCTACCATTTGACGCATGCTTCTATTTCTGGTATTTTGCTGGTTAATTGGAAATAAGTCTCCCATATTTGTCTGCCCAAGCTGGCTTTGAACCCTGATTCACCACAAGACTCCTGAGTAGGCAGGAGTTTATGTGTGAATCATCCCAGGTAGATAAGCAGCTTTGGCAAAGGCCTGTGTGGGAGAGGCTCTGATATCTGCCATCATCAAGGACCCAGTGTGTTTGGAGCAGAGTACAAGAGTAGGAGCATGAAGAAATGGTCCCACATGGTAAATCGGTAGTAGGGATAGGTGGGCCTGGCTGTGTGGTCCTTGGATGATGAGAGGGGAAAACTTGCACAGGGGTCCTCGCAGAGGAAGATAATCATTAGGAGGGGTAGGGCTAATAGGGAGATAAACCAGAAGGGAGCAACCTAGATTAAAGAAATGATGGCTCAGGCTGGGGTGGGAGCAGCTGTTTCCGGTGTGGTGAAGGTAGAGTGTTTGAGGTCTGAAGGTGGGAGAGCTATGGGACTGGCCTCAGGATATCTCAGTTGTGACCACAGAGTTGGCAGTGCAGAGTTGGCAGATGGCAGCAGAGAGATAAGGCTCATCTGTATCATTGTAGAAGGTGGTGTGTGTGTGGGGAGGGGGTGAAGAATGGAACTGAGTAGAGAAATGGTTTTGCCAAGAGCAAATGGGCTTTGTGGGCATCACACAGCACTTGACAGCAGAGAACATGCAGTCTCCATTGTGAAGCCATCCTCAGTTTCCAAACATGACAGTAGTGTGCCACTGGCTCTCCCTAGTGTCCACAGATTTTTGTGCCACCCTTCAGTTAGTAAAACATAAAACATAGCACATTAATATCCTGTCTCTGTATCTGTCTTCACTAGCTCTGAACATAGGGGTGCTTCCTCTTTCTCCTCTTTCTATCCAACTCCCCAAATTAGACTTAAATAATAATTGTTCAGAGCTGGGAATGTGGCTTAGTGGTAGAGCGCTTGCCTTGCATGCACGAAGCCCTGGGTTTAATTCCTCAGTAACACATACACAGAAAAAGCCAGAAGTGGCGCTGTGGTTCATGATTGGTAGAGTGCTAGCCTTGACCAAAAGCAACTCAGGGACATTGCCCAGACTCCGAGTTCAAGTCCCAGGACTGGGGGGAAAAAATCATTGTTCAATAACAGACTTTTGTTTTTGGGTTGAAACTAGTCAATTAGCCAAAGGTGAAAAAACTTCTTGGTTGGTCAGGTCTTCTGGCAAAAGCTTACACCTAATTAATGGAGGTAATTAGAAGATTAAGAAAATAGACAAACATTTAAAAGAACGTTCCTAAGACAGTAAGAATTACCACTTATTAAGAACCCTTTCTATGGTAAGCCAGAACAACCCTGCATAATCTTATCTTATTATTTTACAGGAATAAAAATTACCTTGTAGCTGGGAGCCAGTGACTCATGCCTGTAATCCTAGCTACTCAGGAGGCTGAGATCTGAGGATCGAGGTTCAAAGCCAGCCTGGGCAGGAAAGTCCGTGAGACTCATCTCCAATAAAAACCACTAGAAAACCGGAAGTGGCTTAAGTGGTAGAGGTCTTGCCTTGAGCTGAAGAGCACAAGGACAGCTCCCAAGCCCAGAGTTCAAGCTCCATGACCGATGGGGGTCGAGGGTGGGGGAACTACCTTGTGCTAATAAGCACCGGTGGCTCACACCTGTAATCCTCAGGAGGCTGAAATCTGAGGATCACAGTTCAAAGCCAGCCCAGGCAGGAAAGTCTGTGAGACTCTTACCTCCAATTAGCCACCAGAAAACTGGAAATGGCACTGTGGCTCAAGGTGGTAAGAGCGCTCGCCTTGAGCTGAAGAGCTCAGTGACAGTGCCCAGGCCCAGAGTTCAAACCCCATGACCACCACCAACAGCAAAAAAAAAAACAAAAAGAAACAAACAAAAACCTTCTCTTTTAGCCTAAGCTCTGAGTTCAAGACCCATGACTGAAAAGGAAAACAAAAACAAAAAACTACCTTCTAGAATATAGAATGAACAAGAGCTGAGAGGAAGAGAATTAGAGCTAACTGTAGCTCAGAAGCAATGTCAAAGTCTGTGTAGTCTTTGTATGCATGTGCGGTATGAACATGGAAATAACAGCTTAACTGTTGAAGGCACAAGAAGAGAACACTTGAGGGGTGTGAGCTGCAACACTTATTTGCAGCCTCATCGCTCCCAGGGGATAGCTCACTGCCTGTGATGCTGAAGACTGGTAATATACACAATAAGTACTCTTTTACTTTCACGTTGTTTTTTTTTTTTGGGGGGGGGTTGAACTCATACCCTGAACTTGCTAGGCAGTATATCTACCACTTAAGCCACGTCCTCAGTCCTTTTGTCTTCCCTATTTTTTTGGGGGGGGTCCAGTTGTGGGGCCTGAACTCTGGGCCTGGGCGCTGTCCCTCAGCTCTTCAGCTCAAGGCTAGCGCTCTACCACTTGAGCCACAGCACCACTTCCGGCTTTTTTCTTTTTGCTTATGTGGTGCTGAGGAATCGAACCCAGGGCCTCAGGCATGCAAGGCAAGCGCTCTACCACTGAGCCACCTTCCCAGCCCCGTGTCTTCCCTATTTTTTGAATAGGGTCTCACATGTATGCCCAGGCTGGCCTGGACCACGACCCTATTTATGCTTACCAAATAACTTTTGGATGATAGGCATGTGCTATTGTGTCTTACATCATTGAGATGGGTCTTGCATTTAGCCTCAGGCTTGCTTCAAACAGATAATCCTGATATTTGTCTATGAGTAGGTAAGATCACAGGCACAAGCCATCTGCACCCAGCCACATAATGACTCATGAAGGCTTCATGAATGGGCTTAAAAACCCAACTTAAAAAATGGATTCTAGGCTAGGAAGGTGTCTCAGTGGTAGAGTGCTTGCCTAGCATGCATAAAGCCCTGTGTTTGATTCCTCAGTACCACATACACAGAAAAAGCTAGAAGGTGCGCTGTGGCTCAAGTGATACATTGCTAGCCTTAAGTAAAAGAAGCTCAGGGATAGTGCCTAGACCCTGAGTTCAAGCCCCAGGACTGGCAAGAAAAAAAAGAAAAGGATTCTAAGCCAGGTGTTGGTGGCTCATGCCTGCAATACCAGCTACTCAGGAGGCTGAGATCTGAGGATTGTGGTAAAAAAGGTAGACCAGGCAGGAAAGACTGTAAGACTTGGGTATCTCCAATTAACTACCAGGAAACCAGAAGTGGAGTTGTGGCTTAAAGTGGTAGAGAACTAACCTTGAGCAAAATAACTCAGGGACAGCGCTCAGGCCCTGTGTTCAAGCATCAGGACCAGCACAAAAACAAACAAAACCAAAAATGGATTCTAAACTTATTCTAATAAAAAAGTTAGGACAAGGCTGGGCCTAGTGGTGTATGCCAGTAAGCCCAGCACTTGAAAGGCTGAAGTAGGAACAAGAAAGAGTTCAAGATTGAGCTAGGTGCCAGTGACTCATGCCAGTAATTGTAGCTACTCAGGAGGCAAACATCTGAGGATCGTGGTTCAAAGCCAGCCAGAGCAGAAATGTCCATTGAGCCTCTCATCTCCAATTATCCACCAGAAAATCAGCTGTGACTTAAGTGGTAGAGAGCTAGCCTTGAGCCCAAAAGTTCAGAGATAGCTTCCAGGCTGAAAGTTTGCCAGGACTGGCAAAAAGAAGAATTCAAGATTGGCCTGGGCTGTATAGCAAGACCCTCATCTCAAAACAAAAATACAGAAAGGAGCTAGAGTAGCTCATGACTGTAATCCCAGCTACACTGGAGGGTGAGATGGAACAATCTTGGTTTGAGGCCAGTCCAGGGGCTCCATCTCAACTCAGGTATTGCCCCTATCATCCAAGCTAGTAGAGGCTAAAATCCGGAGGACAGCATTTCCAAATAAGCCAGAGGCAGAAAAGTCTGAGAGACTCCATCCCAGTGGCATCACCTGGACATGATGGTATACACCTGTCATCCCAGCTACACTGGGAAACCTAAAAGAGGTAGATCATAGTCCAGGTGTGTACCTGGGCAGAAAGGAAGAGCCTACCTCAAAAACAACTAGGAAAAGAAATCATCTCTTAGCAGTACAGCACACTTGCCTAACCAGTGCAAGGCCCCGAGTTAAAAACCTCAGTGCTGCAAAAATAAAAAGTGTAGAAAGGTCAATCTCTTGAGGTGAAATATGTTTAAGAGTATAAATGGCTCAGTGTACTAATGGTGAACTGAGACAAGTCTCCGAAGGGGCTGTCCTCAGCATCTTTGCAGATGTGGACCCATGGATTAGCTCCAGACCCCACTTCAACTTCACAGATCCTCTGTAGCAGCCCTGGCAAAGGTCGCTGGTGACACCCACATGGTTAAATCCAACTTCTCAGCAACCCTTCTGAGCCTGAGGGCTCTTCTGACCAGAGCTGAGTAAAAGAAATCCCCAAATCAGAAAAAAAAAAAGATTACATTCATTAGTTGTACAATGTGTGTGTGGGGTCTTGTGTTATGTTCCTCCATGCATAGTATACCCTCTGTCAAGATCACCCTCTCTATCACTGTCCCTATTTATCTTCCTCACTTTCTTAAAACAATCTCAACAGGCTCTGTTTGACCCTCCTGTTATTTTTTTGTGTGTGTATATTAATTGTATCAATGGGTCTCCTCATGGTATTTCATAATACATATAATCAAAATAACTCCCTCTTACTGTTCTTTTCCTGTCCTCTTACCTGTTCATTGTTTAAGAACTTTCTATTGGGGCTGGGAAGGTGGCTCAGTGGTAGAGTGCTTGCCTTGCATGAATGAGGCCCTGGGTTCGATTCCTCAGTACCACAAGAACTTTCTGTTGTTGTTGTTTTAACTGTATTTTTTTTGGTCTTTTCTTTTTTGGTACTGGGGATTGAACCTAGGACGTTGCAGTTGCTAGGCAAGTGCTTTGCCACTGAGCTACATCCCAGACCGAACTTTCTGTTGTTTAAGAGCTTTCAGAGATAATCTTTTTATTGTCAATTGTGGGGCTTGAACTTGGGGCCTGGTTGCTGTCCCTAAGCTCTTTTGCTCAAGGCTAGTGTTCTACCTCTGTCAGCCGCAGTACCACTTCCAGTTTTCTAGTAGTTAATTGGAGAAAAAAGTCTCACGGGGGTTGGGGATTTAGTTCAGTGGAAGAAAACTTGGCTGGTAAGTGCAAGGCCCTGAGTTTGGTCCTCAGCTCTGGAGAGAAAAAAAAGTTTCAAGGACTTTTCTGCCAAGTCTGGCTTTGAACAGTGATCCTCAGATCTCAGCCACCTGAGTAGCTAGGATTATAGGTATAACTGACCAGCACTAGGCTTCTGTGAGAGTCTTCATGCCATTTCCATAAAAAAATACAATGTATTTAGGTATTATTCATCCTGTATCAGTCTCTCCCCTTTCTCCTCTACCCAACACTTCCCATAGTTACAATCAGATTCTATTTATGTCTATGTCTGTATATGTATGTGTATGTCTTCAAAGTCTAGCTTTTGCAAATGAGTGAAAATATGGTATTTGGTTTTTTTGGACCTGGCTCAACATGGCAGCTCCAACACCATTCACTTTCCGGCAAATAACGTAATTTCATATTTAAGATTGAGTAACATTCCATGCCATATATGTACCACATTTTCTTTATCCACTCATCTGTTATTGGGTGGGTACCTTGGCTGATTCCATCATTTAAGTATTATGAACAGCGCTGCAATAAATGGGATCCTTTGGTTATAAGCCCAAGAGTGATATAGCGGGGTTACTTACTTTTTTGGTGCTAGTCCTGGGGCTTGAACTCAGGGCCTGGGCACTGTCCCTGAGCTTCTTTTACTCAAGGATAGCACTTTATCACTTGAACCACAGCACCAACTCTGGCTTTTTTTTGATAGTTTATTGGAGATGAGAGTCTCATGGATCTTCCTGCCCTGGCTGTCTTCTAACCATCATCCTCATTTCTCAGCCTCCTGAGTGCTAGGATTATAGATATGAGCCACCAATGTCCAGGAGGAATCTCCACACTAATTTCCATAATGGCTACACTACTTTACATTTTCATCAACAATATATAAAGGATCCTCTTGCATCCTTACCAGTATTTATTACTTTTTTTTTTAAGTGCCAATTCTGGGTCTTGTGCTCAGGCCTGGGTACTGTCTATTAGCTTTCTTGCTCAAGGCTGAGATCTAGTACTTGAGCCACAGCTTCAAGTCCAGCTTTTGGGTAATATATTGAAGATAATAGTCTCATGGACTTTCCTGCCCAGGCTGATTTGAACCTTAATCATCAGGTCTCAGCCTCCGGAGCCATTGGCACCCAGCTGTTTTTTTGTTTGTTTTTTGGTCAGTCATGGGGCTTGAACTCTGGGCTTGGGTACTGTCCCTGCACTCTTCAGCTCAAGGCGAATGCTCTACTGCTTGAGCCACAGAGCCACTTCTGGCTTTTTAGTGATTTATTGAAGAGTCTCATGGACTTTCATACCCAGGCTGACTTTGAACCACAGTCCTCAGATCTCAGCCTCCTGAGTAGCCAGGATTAAAGGCATGAGCCACGGCCGCCTAGCTATTCTTTTGAGCTCTGTATATTCTAGATATATAGCTGGCAAAGATTTTTTTTCCCAGTCTGTGGGTTTTCTTTTGACTCTAGTTTTTTGTTTTGTTTTTTTGTTGCTATAAGGAAACTTTTTTTTTTTTTTGGCCAGTTCTGGGGCTTGAACTTGGGGCCTGGCCACTGTTCCTGAGCTTTTGCTCAAGGCCAGTGCTCTACCACTTGAGCCACAGCACCACTTCTGGTTTCTTCTGAATAGTTTACTGGAAATAAGAGTCTCAAGGATTTTCCTGCCCAAGTTGGCTTGGAACCAAGATCCTCAGATCTCAGTCTCCTGAGTAGCTAGGATTACAGGCATGAGCCCCTGGCACCTGCCTTGAACGTGCATTTTTATTTTTAACAAGGTCTCCAGGTGACTCACATGCATGCTGTCTAGAGAAGCACTTCTTAGAAGCCCTGCATCCCTTCTCCTGGAAATACTGTACCCTGTGGATTAACTAACTACTTTCCTTTATTGCTAGACTACCTTCACATTATCTATCCCCAAACTACACAGTGTCTAGTTTTGAACATGGAGTATAAGTACACACTAGGCATGGAAGGAGAAGGCAGCCTGTCCCAGCTGGATGGAGGATTTGGAGGAAGTGAGCAGACTATCTCTAGGTTGGGGCTGATTTTCACCTCTCTTGGAGTTTAGAAGGCCTGTTCTGGAGAAATCATGCACAAGGTCTTTTAGAGTCTTTCTTCAGAAATGTAATTCATGAAGCTAGACACCTAGCAGGACTGAGATATGGACCAAGTACTGAGCATACAGACGAAATCTGGTCAGAGAGAGAGCACTGCTCTGTACCTTCTGTTTCTACATCACCATGGCCTACTCTAAGAAGAAAGCTAAAGAAATGTGAAGTTGTGTGTCTTCAGAAAGCCAGAAAAGACCATCTTCAGCACTTGGTTAAGAAAAGCCAGGGGCTGGGAAGGTAGCTCAGTGGTAGAGTGCTTGCCTTGCATACATGAGGCCCTGGGTTCGATTCCTCAGCACCACATATGCAGAAAAAGCTGCAAGTGGTAGAGCACTAGCCTTGAGCTGAAGAGCTGAGGGACAGCATCCAGGCCCAGAGTTTAGGCCCCACAACGGGAAAAAAAAAAAAAAAAAAGAAAAGAAAAAGAAAAGCCAGGTACCACTTGGTCTTAGGTCAAAGGATCAATCCCAGGCCATGGAAGTAGGGGTCTTGATAATGACAGTCTACCTCTTGGGTTGTACTTTTAAATAGAATGTCAAGCTAGGATCACTTTTTCTTCCCACTGTGGGATTCCTTCTGCATTGTGTCCTCATCCTTGATTTCGTTTTTCAAATTGATAGAATACATTTTCAAGTGTTTTCTTCGAGAAGGGATATATAAGTTAAATTTTAAACATTTAATATCTAAAAAAGACTAATATTCATTCTTGAATAGCTCATCTAAATATAAAATTGTAGGTTGTTAATAATTTTCCTTAGAATTTTTATTTATTTATTTACTTATTTATGTATTTATTTATTTTTACTTTTGGGTCCGGTCATGGGCCTGAACTCTGGGCCTGAGCACTGCCCCTCAGCTCTTCAGCTCAAGGCTAGTGCTCTACCAGTTGAGCCACAGCGATATTTCCGGCTTTTTTTTTATTCTGCTTATGTGGTGAGGAATCGAACCCAAGGGCCTCATGCATGCAAGGCAAGCGCTCTACCACTGAGCCACCTTCCCAGCCCAGAATTTTTTTTTTTTGAGGGGGGGGTTCTAGTCTTAGAGGTTCAGAGTATTTCAAAATTATTTAGTCCAGGGCTGGGAATGTGGCTTAGTGGTAGCCTAGCATGCATGAAGCCCTGGATTCTATTCCTCAGTACCAAATCAACAGAAAAAGCCAAAAGTGGCACTGTGGCTCAAGTGGTAGAGTGCTAGCCTTGAGCAAAAGAAGCTCAGGCACAGTGCCCAAGCCCTGAGTTTAAGCCCCAGGACTGGCAAAAAACAAAAAAAAAGTTATTTAGTCCACTTAATATCAATTACATGAAAGGCTTTTCATGATCTTTCTAGTTCTATCTTCAGCTCTGGGCACTTGAGATGACAAATTCAAAGACCTAGTCACTATCATAATCTTATGTTTTTGCTCAGTTCTTCAAAAGAAGCAGTCTTCTTAGATCTTTTTCTTTTTTTTGTCAGTCATGGAGCTTGAACTCTGGGCCTGGGTGCTGTCCCTGCGCTCTTCAGCTCAAGGCTAGTGCTCTACCGCTTAAGTCACAGCGCCACTTCTGGTTTTCTAGTGGTTTATTGGAGATAAGAGTCTCACAGACTTTCCTGCCCTGGCTGGCTTTGAACCGCAATCCTTATATCTCAGCCTCCTGAGCAGCTAGGATTACAGGTGTGAGCCACCGGCGCCCGGCTAGAGCTCATGTTCTTATACATATCAGCATATTAAAAAACTGAAATATCCTAAATAAAGAAAACTATCTACATTTGTTTAGTCCAGTATCTCCCAAATGTTTCACTTTAGAATTTTTGTTTTCTGGCACTAGGGATTGAAGTCAAGAGCTCAAGCTTGCTAGACAAGCATTATGTCACTTTTGCTTTTAGTTTTCAGCTGCAATCTCATACATGTTTTGCTCATGCAGGATCCTTCTATCTCTACTTCCTGAGTAGCTGGACCCACAGGCATGAACTACCACCATACCAGACTTGTTTTCCTGATATAAATTCTCATTAAATTTTACCCAAGCTGGCCTTTAAAAGGATTCAAGATGTGTATCACCATGAGAGAATTTTTTAAATAGCCAATGAAATTAGTATTTTATGGTACCCTTTCTTTTTTTGGAGGGGTAGCTGAATAAATCTTAATACTATCTCAACAGGTCTTTAAAGTTTTCCAAACTTCACTTAAAAGACATCCCTTTGCCAATATTCCCATAGGCTTTGCAATGACTCATTCACCATCTCTTCCCATTAGGCCGTGTAATGCCTACCCTAACAGACTGCTTCAAGAGGAATTCAATGTTAACTACTTGAAATAAGAACAACCAACTGATATATGAAAATGAAGAAAGAGGAGTAGGCAATTTCTGGGTGGGCTTTGGATGGCTAGATGGAACATACTGGGAAGAAATATAAGATTTGATTGGAGGTCAGGCATGGGTAGCTCACACCTATAATTCTAGCTATTCAGGAGGCTGAGGTCTGAGGAGATTCAAAGCCAGCCCAAGCAGGAAAGTCAGTGAGTCACTTATCCCCAATTAACTACCAAAAACCCAGAAGCGGAGCGGTGGCTCAAGTGGTAGGTAGAGTGCTAGTCTTGAGCAAAAAGGCTCAGTGTCAGTGCCCAGGCCCTGAGTTCAAGACCCAGGACTGTCTCACACACAAAAAAAAAATTGGTTGGAAAAATGAAGCCCATTTAGAACCTGTAAAAAATATAAACAGAAATGTCTAGTATAATGGTCTGGATCTTATTGGACTAAAGATCTAGCAAATCTTACAGGTAAAAGATTAAGTCATAGGGGGAAAACAATGGAGGGGCTAACAATGTTCAAGAGGAAGTATACTCATTACCTCACTCATGTAACTGTAACTGTAACCCTCTGTATAGTATCTTTACAATTAAAAAAAAAAAGATTAAGTCATGAAGAATCAATAACATGGGGCTGGGAAAGTGGCTTAGTGGTAGAGTATTTGCCTACCATGCATGAAGCCCTGGGTTCAATTAGTACCACATCAACAGAAAAAGGCAGAAGTGGTGCTGTGGCTCAAGTGATAGAGTGCTAGCCTTAAGCAAAAGAAGCTCAGGGATAGTGTCTAGACCCTGAGTTCAAGCCCCAGGACTATGAAAAAAAAATTGATGACATTACCCAGGGAGGAAAATATTGAGAGTGGGAAAAGTACAAGTAATTTTCCAGGGAGCATTTATAGTTTTTGTGTGTGTGTGTGTGAAAACACTGTACAGAGGGGTTACAATTACATGGGCAAGATAATGAGTACATTTCTTATCAAGCATTGTAGCCTCCTCCTTTGTTTCCCCTTCCCTATAGTTTTTTTTTAATTGAATAGGTGATTGCGGGGAGGGGGTTTACAGTTACATAAGTAAGGCAATAAGTACATTTGTTTTTAATCATAGGTACCCCATCCCTCATTATCTCCCACTTACCCCTCTCTACTCCCCCCCAAATCTTTAAATATGTAAAGACCAGCGGGGTGTGGAAGTACATGTTTATAATCTCAAAACTCAGAAAGCTGAGGTAGGAGGATTTCAAATTCAATGCCAACAAGGAGACACACACACACACACACGCACCACCACCACCACCACCAACAACAACAACAACAAAAACTATACAAAGAACATTTCTCTTCTATACTGGGGTTTGAACTCAAGGCTTGGAAGGCAGGCACTTTTACTTCTGAGATACACCTCCAGCCTTTTTTGATCTTTTACGATCTCACTTCCTGCACAGGCCGGGGTCTGAGCCTCCATCTGCCTTCCAGGCTTGAGGCCCTGCACCCAGTTCTAAGTTGAGAAGGAGTCTTGCAAACTTTTCTGCGAGGGCTGGTTTCCAATCTTCTGAACTGTGTGAATCACTGGCACTCAGCTCGAAGAATATTGTTTAAATTAAAACACAAGGAATCCCCTTTGACTACATTCCTGTCGTCCCAATATCAAGCTATCCAGTTCGTCCGTCAACTCCTGTGACCACTGCCTGTGGGAGTTACTCAAAATCCATCTTCTCCTCTCCGACTTCCATGACTGCCAGAAACCCTAGCCCTCACATCTCTAGTGAGCTCAGACGACTAATTACAAAAGCCATGATTGCATCTACTCTTGCTCAGCTCACACCAACCCCAGACATTCTCCACATAGCATCAGAATGATCTTTAAAAACATATGTCAGGCTCTGGTGACACATGCCTGTAATCACAGCTATTCAGGAAGATCTGGGTTCAAGGTCAGACAAACAAAAGTTAATAAGAACCTATCTCAAAAACAAGCTTGGTATGGTGGCCCATGTCTGTGATCCTAGCTGTTCAGGAGGCAGAGGATACTGAGGCTAGCTTGAGCAAAAGCCAGAGATCCTATCTGCTAGGGCCTCTCTGAAAAACAACTAAAGCCAAAGGACTGAGGGATGACTCAAGTAGTAGAGTGAGGCCTGAGTTCAATCCCAGGCCAGGACCACCAAAAAGACCATGTAAGTTATATCACATCAGGTTTCTACTTCAAGTCCTGCCTGGTACTGCTTCTCACTGCACTCAGACTTGATTTGGTCCTTGTTTACCAACCTTTTTTTTTTTTTTTTTATTTGCCGGTCATGGGGCCTGAACTCTGGGTCTGGGCGCTGTCCCTCAGCTCTTCAGCTCAAGGCTAGAGTTCTACCACTGGAGCCACAGCAACACTTCCGGCTTTTTCTGTTTATGTGGTGCTGAGGAATGGAACCTAGGGCCTCATGCTTGCAAGGCATGCACTCTACCGCTGAGCCACCTTCCCAGCCCCGTTTACCAACTTTTCATTCCAGCTGCCTGCCTGCCATGCTGCTCTAGACACAATGACCTGCTTTTCGTTCTTCCTGAAAGTTCAGAAGGCTCCTGCCTTAGACTTCCTATGTTGGCAGGTTTTTTTGTTTTGTTGGTCATGGGATTTGAACTCTGGGCCTGGGTGCTGTCCCTCAGCTCTTCAGCTCAAGTCTAGTCCTCTGCCACTTGAGCCACAGCACCACTTCTGGTTTTCTGGAGGTTAACTGGAGAAAAGAGTTTCACGGACGTTCCTGCCTGGGCTGGTTTTGAACCATGATCCTCAGATCCCAGCCCCAGCGTAGCTAGGATTAACAGGTGTGAACCACCAGTGCCCAGCTATGTTAGTGGTTTTCACTGGAAAGTTCTTTAATGAGACTTCTGGCTGACTGATGCAAGTCTTTCTTATACTTTTGGCCCAGAGTAAGACGCAGCGTTTTAAGGCAAACTGCCCAATCACTTGGTATCATATATCCATCAAGCTCTAGTTCTTGCTTAACATTTATCATAATTTTTTTGGTGGCACTAGGGATGGAACCAAAGTCCTTGTACATGCTAGACAAGCATTTTATTGATGAATTTCATACCCAGCTCACTTTTTTTTTTAACTTTGAAGGTAGAATCTAAATAAGTCCTAAAGATCTTCCTGCCTCTGCCTCCCGAGCAGCTGAGGCTATAGATCTACCATATCCAACTAATTAGTGATCCTCTTTCTTCGTGACAACAGAGTTTTATTCTGTTTTGTTCACTGCTATATCCCTAGTGCCAAGCTTACAATAGGTACTCAAAGATTTTTTGCATAAATTAATAAGGACGTCAGAAGGAGACAAGGGAGAAAAAAAAAACCAGAAAGCTGGAAAGAAAATCAGAAGAGAGCAGAAGCTAAGAAAAGACTTATAAAAGAGGAAGTCAAGAAGAATGATGACTAAGAATGATGAAACCATTGAATTTGGCAATTCCATCCTTGATGTCCTCTAAGGGGCAATTATAGAAGAGTAGAAGATGTGAAAGAGAGATTATGGGATAATAGGTAAATGAGAAGTTCAGGTGGAAAGGGCAAAAGGAAAATTGTAATACTATTTTTTTTTTTTGCAGTCATAGGACTTGAACTCAGGGCGTGAGCACTATCCCTGAGCTTCTTTTGCTCAAGGCTAGCACTCTACCACGTGAGCCACAAGCTACTTCCAGCTTTTTTCTGTGGCACTGAGGAATCGAACCCATGGCTTTAATTAATGTTAGGAAAGCACTCTACCTCTAAGCTACATTCCTAGCCCTGGAAAACTATTCTGCAATGAGAAAACAAAAGAAAACACAGTTTATTCGTTTCACTTATGTGATTTACACACGTTTCTTAACTCTTACGCGGTACACACTAGTGTAGTTGGGATAGAGCTAAGAAGTATAAGTCTTCATGTAACACAGAGGAAAAACAAAGTAGAGAAGGAAGAGGAAGGGAAAGAAGAGGGAAGAACAATATAAATGTTAAGGCAAATGGAGCACAATAGAGGCTCATGCCTGTAATCCTAGCTGCTCAGAAGGCTGCTATCTGAGGATCAAAGTTTGGAAGCCAGCCCAGGCAGGAAAGTCCATGAGACTCTTATCTCTAATTACCCACCAAAAAGCTGGAAGTAGAGGTATGGCTCAAGTAGTAGAATGCCAGCCTTGAGTGGAAAAAGTTAAGTGAAACTCCAAGGCCCTGAATTCAAGCCCCAGAACACACCTGAGTGTGCGTGTGTGTGTGCACACACCAAGTTTAAAGAAAATTACATACAACCTAAAATAAAACAGGGAGAGCAGCATCATGGAAGGTTGTCAAATTCGTCAACTGTTATAACACTTAGGAATAAGTTTCTGGCTCAACGCAAAAGTCTAACAATGGTTGACAAAGATAATGTCCAAGCTATTTGAAAAGAATATCTTCATTTTAAGAACTGAATATTTGCCGGGCGCTGGTGGCTCATGTCTGTACTCCTCCCTGCTCAGCACTCTATCACTAAGCCACATGCCACATTCCCAGCCCTACCAAGAAACTCTTATCTCCAAAAAGCTACTCCAAAATAAGGCCAGAACGCTGAGCTGTGGCTCAAGCAGTAGAGTGCTAGCCTTGGGCAAAAGAAACTCACAGGGCTTAGTGGCTTAGAGTACTTGCCTAGCATGCATGAAGCCCTGGGTTCGATTCCACAGTACCACATAAACAGAAAAGGCCAGAAGTGATGCTGTGGCTCAAGTGGTAGAGAACTAGCCTTGAGCACAGAGAGACTAAGGGACAGTGCCCAGGCCCTGAGTTCAAGCCCCAGGACTGGCAAAAATAAAAACAAAAACAACACAGCCTGGGCAGGAAAGTTGAGACTCTTATCTCCAATAAACTACTCAGAAAAAGCCAGGGCTGGGGATGTGGCTTACCAATAGAGTGCTTGCCTAGCATACATGAAGCCCTGGATTTGATTCCTCAGTACCACATAAACAGAAAAAACGGGACATGGTATTGTGGCTCACATGCTAGAGTATTAGCCTGAACACAAAGAGGCCCAGAGACAGCACCCCAGGACTGGCCAAAAAAAAGGGAAGGGGAGGCGGGGGAAGAGAGAAGGAGGAAGAGGGGGGAGGGAGGGGAAGGAGGGAGGGAAAAAAAAAAGCCAGAAGTGGCGCTATGGCTCAAGTGGTAGTGCACTAGTCTTGAGCACAGAGGCCCAGGGACAGCGAACAGGCCCTGAGTTCAAGCCACAGGACTGGCCAAAAAATAAAGTTTGCTGATTAGGGAACTCTAGCTATGCAACCACTGCCTAAGAGAACTGTAGCATACTTGAAAACAGAATTGTCAAAAGTAAAAATGACTAGAGATGCCTTCTTTCGATCCCTCTATGCAAAGTTCTGTTCTCCAAGTCAAAATCCTACTCAGCCAAGGACTTTCTCCCACTCTAAGTCACTAAAATGGAAAACAGCACTATTTTCTTAGTGATAGTTATTTTCTGAACCCTATTCCCAAGCTCAGCTAGAATCATTTGGAGCTTGAGTGAAAAGGATCCCTCCTCCCAGAAAAGACATTATTAATCACTATCAAGTTGAAATTCATGCGACCCCTCTGGTCACAATTCAACGTGATATTAACTCAGCATGGCACATTATGATCAAGCTAGCAAGTTCTAACATACTTAGAATTAATTTATCTTCAAAAATTGAATGTGTACCTGATTTCTCTCTAGAGATTCAAAACATCAACCAAAAAAAAATCTTACAGGTTCTAAATTCTTAGTCTATTTTTAAAAAAGAAATTAGTGGAGTGCTGGTGGCTCTTGTCTGTAATCCTAGATTCTCAGAGGCTGAGATCTGATAATTGCTGTTTGAAGCCAGCCTCCAGCCCAGGCAGCAAAGTTCATGACACTCTTATTTCCAATTAACCACTAAAAAGCCAAAAGTGGAGCTGTGGACCAAGTGCTAGCCTTGAGCATGAAAACTCAGGGACAGTGCTCAGGCCCTAAGTTCAAGCCCCAGAACTGGCACAAAAACAAACAAAAAGTACTAGTAATGGTGGCTTCTGCAGTTAAGTAATTTTGCATAGATTACTGGGTTAAGCACCAGCAAGGTTGATATTAATCACTCACACCAAGCACTGAGGGCCTAAGGCAAGACCTCTCTGCCTCCAAGAGTTTGGTAAGATGCAATGTAACTGAAATGATATATGCCTATGTGCAACCAATAAACAGCATGGGCAATATGCGTCATAACTATTTTGACATAGGAGATTCTGATTTTTTTTCTCAGAAATTATGTGCAAAGCAGAGGAGATGAGCTAGTACGGATGGGATGGCAGGATTCAGAAAGATGTTGAGAAAGAACTTGCAGGTGGTCCTCAGCTTGTTAAGTAATTTCTTATCTATACTCATTTCTTTTGGACAATACAAGAATCCTTCTAAGAAGCCTAATATTACCCCCACTAACAGGCAAGAAAAGAGGTGACAAGACTAGCCCAAGAAAAATGAAGATGAGGGGGCTGGGAAGATGGCTCAGTGGTAGAGCACTTGCCTTGCACGCATGAGGCCCTGGGTTCGATTCCTCAGCACCACATAAGCAAAAAGAAAAAAGCCAGAAGTGGCTCTGTGGCTCAAGTGGTAGAGCACTAGCCTTGAGCTGAGGGACAGTGCCCAGACCCAGAGTTCAGGCCCTACGACCAGACCCCCCCCCAAAAAAAAATGAAGATGAGAAGACATGACAAGTTTATACAAAAAGCAATAAAACTGGGTTTGAGCCCCACTATTCTGTGCTCAAGTCCAGCAGCTGAAGCCAGCATGAGAAAGATGAGAACAATTCAATCAGAGGAGCAGATCTTTGGGGGGCATGGAAAGATAGGTCAGGTCAGACTGGTCCCAAAATCCAAGCCAAAGAGATTAAACTTCATTCCTGTAAGTGATAAATGGCTCTACCATTTGGAAAGCCTACGGTCTAGAGGGAAGGACTTCACTAACAGCCAAGGTAAGAGACAATAAAGGCATGGATTACAAATACACTGAACAAATTAAAGTAGTAACATTTTCTCTGAAACTTTACCAAGAATGCTGGTCTCAGAAAACATCACCTCCTCCCCGCTCATACTCAAAATCTGTCTCCCTTTTATAATCAGGCTTAAGAAGGAACAACTTCTAAGCAACCAGTAATATCTACTAAAAACCACTAAAATGTACCAACGACTATCTAAAAACATCAGAGATTTTTAACCAGGCCTCTTGACATTGGAATCGTCGACAATAATACCGCAGCAATCTCAAATTCACAAATTTCAAACAAGGAATAACTATGTGTAACTCCAGAGAGCAGCCCTGTGGGTTTTACCAAGGTTTTCAAAGACTTTGATTTTCTACTCCAGCAGTTTGACATTGTCCATTGAAGGCCGACTTATTTTCATGTTACAGCCCGGACTCCACTCACAGCACAAGACTTAGCAAAGAGCGAGGATCCAATCAACATTTGCAGAATAAATGAGGTCAGGCCTACGGGGCGAGAACTCTTTACACCACAGGCGAAAGGGATTCTGCTTAATCCCCAAATAAACGTTCTTAACATTTCAGGACGAAGTCTAGAAGGAAATCCTCCGGCCTCCTGGCCTTCCCAGTCCCGGGCCTCATGCAAAGTCCTCCTGAGTCCTGCTTTCCCCCCCAGGAAGGGCCACAGTGCCATTTCCCGAGGATGACAACCGCTTCAGCCACCCTGCCAGATTAGCTCTCCTCCTCCCCACCCCCCCGGAGCCCGGAGCCCGACCCAAGAGTTGGGGACGCGCGGGGAAGTTTGCCAGAGGCCCGCACCGCATCCGGGAGCGATTCTGGGAGAAGAGGCAGCGGCGATCAAGTGCCTTCCCTACTCACCGCGACCGGGCGGCCGTGCTCGGGGCCGTCGGTTGCGTCGAGCCGCGGGGCCGGGGCGGGCGCCGGGGCCGGGGCCGGGGCGGCGGCGGCGGCGGGCGGCTGCCGGTGCTTGCCGGCGCGCTTCGCCTTGGCCTGGATGCAGCGCTGGTGCAGGGCGAAGGTGTGCTGGCGCTCGAGCTCCAGGCGTTCGGGCGACACGGCCTCGTAGCGGGCCTCACAGGTGCTGTGGTGGCGCCGGCACAGCTCGATGCGCCGGCGGAGGCGCTCCATGACCGCGCTGTGCCGCGGCAGCGCGAACTCCGCCATGGGGCAGGTGGGCAGCACCATGGGCCGCGGGGCTGCACGGGCCGGGCCCGGGCCTCTCCGGGCCGGCTGGCACTGTGGGCTCCGCTTCCCCCGGCGGTCTCGGTCCGCCTCACGGCCGCGCCATGCTCCCGCGGGCTGCGGAGCAGGCTGGCACGCGGCGGCCTATCTTGCCCCCGCTCCGCTCTGCCCGACTTCGGGCGGGCGCTCACTGCCCACCTCAGGCCTCGGCCTGTCGCCTCCGTCTCGGCCCCATTGTTTTCCGTGCCGCCGCCGCCGCCATCTTAAAATTGTTTTCAGGGCTCTCGGAAGAGGGCGGGGCCTGCGCCGACGAGCTCCTGCGTTACGGTAAACGGACAAGGGCCGCGACCAATCAGACAAGGAAGAAGGCGCCACCCGCGGGCGTGGGCACGAGCACGTAAGGGGACGGCTTGGGCTAGTGAGCGGTATTTAAAAGGAACTCTCAAGTGAGGGGCGAAGGGAAGCCCCGGGGCGGGCCTCCGCCTCGCGGACCGAGCGGTGACTGACAGGAGCCTGTCCAAGAGGCGACAGAGGGCTTCTAAACGCCGCCCCCTGAAGGCAGGCCCTTCCGGGTCCCCGAGGAATGCGGGGTGAACCGACAAGTACGGTGCTAACTGGCCAGAACCAGATGCCCGCCTGGCAGGACGGGACTTCACATTTTCCATCGACTGTTTTTTGATCGGGGCTTTAGCAAACTCAGAGCAGGCACACGGTTTTTCCAGCCGTTTCTCCTTGACCTCATTCCTTACATCCAGCCCCATAATTGGTCAGGATTGTTCACAAGTGAGCCAGAGGTTTCCTCCCGGCACCCTTGTGAATCACTGGGACCGACCATTTCCGCCTATTTTATGTTAAGTCGGCACCAGTCTCATTACCAAAAAAAGCAAGGAAAAAAACCTCGACGTGAGAGTGTGGACTGGAGTCCAGCTGCATTACAGCGCTTCCACGGGGAGCATGACCTCCAGCTTCACTCAACACCATCCAACCAAACACACAGGTCTACAGTGATGTTACTTAGTAGGCAGAGTGGCAGAGAAGGGAAACCGAAATAGTTAAATATTGTTAATTATTAAGACCCAGACTATGTGGGATCCAGAGCCCTAAGTGCTTAGGAGGTTTCCAGTGGAAGAGGCCACCAGCATCCCAAACGTGTTATCACATTTCTAAAGACTTTCTTTTTAAAATCAGGGGGAAAAAAAAGCCCAGAGCCAAATGTTTTTTATATAAACAGTAGAAAAATACAAAATCTGAACTCTGAATTCTAATTCTAGAGTATTAGCAACTCTAATAAAAAGACCATTACCCCACTATAGAAACAATAAAACAGATCTCATCGAAGGTTACCACGAAGTTCAGTCAAAAGCAAGACACTTAACACAGCTTTAATATGACACCATTCAATAATGTGACAACTTGAGAAAAGTGAAGAAAACTAGTAAGAACACTGAAGGAACAGATCTGATTGTGTGTGGGCATGTTAAAACAGGTAGATAACCAGCATGTAAATATCCAAATATAAGAAATCGCTTTTATTTTGAGGTGTTCGGTGGGGAGGTCAAACTCAAGAGTATTGAACATGTTAGGCAGGCACCCCGCCACTACATGAGCTACATTCCCAGCCCTGTGCTTTTTTCAAGAGCTAAATCTACTGGCCATTTATTTAGTGTCAAGACACTTTAACCAGGAGGCTAACCTTAAACAAAACTAGAGCTGAGGTGTTTTTTATGTGTTCTTTCATAACATTTTGCTAAATAAACTCAGAAAGGCAATAAACACTAACGATTCAACCCTGTCTTTTCACAGTTCAGCTGGGAAATAGACATGGAATATGTCAATGAACAATGAAGAAGGCAATGACTGGAAATGCAATGATACCCACATATTTGCTTCAAGGAGAAACCTGCAGTCATATTTTCAGTTCTTGCTAAGTAACTCTTTATTTGCACTCCATACATTTGGGAAAGTCAGCTACATAGCTAAGGTCACTATGACCACAAAACAACAATGAAAAGGATAAAGCACTGAACAGCAGCAAGAAAAATGTATCCCATCCTCAAAAGAATTTAATCAAACCAGTATTTTTTTAAAGATAAAATAAATGGATAGTCTTCATCCTTTACTTCCTCTCTAATGTCTCCCTAATATAAACACTGGAGAGTGTTTATATATTCAGTGCAAGAACAGTATCTTCGGTATTTCTGAAACCTTCTGAACAAAGAATATAATGGAAACAATGTTTCTGAATACATTTCAGTGTGGTATAATAATAAAATTACACCATAGTGATGGTGAGAAGCTCTAATAGCACCCATCTGCATTCCACATAAAAAAAAAAACCTCCTAAAAATCTTTTGAAAAAAATCCTTCAAGCCACATTAAAAAAAAAAATTGAAAAGGACTCCTTTATTGTGTAAAGTTAAGACATGGCTGTTACATGAATTGCGAATGAACTTAAAATATTCTACAAAAATCAGGTAATTCATGCTATATGTCACTCCTCCCATAAATACTTTTATTCTATGTTCAATTACAGTCAATTCTGAATTGGCCCACGTCTGGATTAGACTTCTAAAGTCTTTACACAGAATAAAGGAAATGGATAAGAATGGAAGTTTGTGTTCTATCCTGTACTTTGACCCTGGAAAGGTGTGGGTCTGCTTAAAAAGAAACATACACTTAATCACAATAAAGCTTAACACTATGCAGAGCTTTATAATAATTTTCAGCAACGGACTGCAAGCTGCGCTGTGAAGAAAATGCATAGCAGAGAAAGAGCTGGGGCAGGGAAAATAGGTAAGGAAAACAGTGTCAACACAGTGGAACAAGTGGTGAAGCATCTTCTCTGGAGCCCACCTGCCCTGCCAGTGTTTCTTTAAAAAGCCAGCATTCTAGGAGGCCGGGGACCAGAGACTCCAATGTGTGAAGTAGGAATGCCCAGGTGCTGTTTTAAATCACCACCTCCATCAACTGAAAAGCTGACTGGGAACCAAGCAGTTCCAAGGGCAAGAGAACACACAAACCTTATGATCTAACCAACATCCAAGTGAAAGCTGTGTGTGTGTGTTATAAGTCTATTTTTAATACAACTTAAACAAAATCTTTATATATAAATTTGGACTTCTATCTACTCTCAATATTCTTGGAGGAATTGAGTAATAGAAGCAAAAAAAACAAGATTATAACCACAAAGGACTGTACTTAGACATGATTACCAATTTCAAGGGCCACAGATACTTGAATGTTTTGTAATATCAAACCTAAAAAAAAAAAAACAAACCTGTTAGATTAGAAAAACTGTAATTCATCCCCCTAGCTTTTCTAAATGTTGGTGTTATTTCTGCATGGACAGATTAATAAATTAAGCCAAGATTTTAGACTGGCAAAACTTCTATCATTCTATTTTAAAGAAAGATGTTTAAAAACAAAACAAAAAATACAAGTTAGTTGCTTCATGTTACATTTCACAACCATTATGTTAAATGTTTTCTTTCTACAGAAACAGGGTCCTTTATGTCACAACTGCAATTATTTACTGCTAGATGTTTAAAATCACACAGGCTAGCGCTCAGCTGGAACCTGCTGATGGTGTCATCTTGAGGTTTTCTGAGTTTCAACCTAAGGTTGCCAGGCCCTCTCCTAGGACCACACTTGCAGGGGAGGGGAGGGAGAGGAATTCACAGATAAGTTCTTAAGATTGTTTCACTCTCGTCTTGGCTTTCTGTTTCTTGGTGATCTGTTCAAAACTTCATCTTCCTATCAATTGAAAAGAAAATAAATTCACTGTAATTAACAAATTTTAAAAAATTCAAATTTCCACAATTAACCAAATTGAGTAATTCATTTGAAGCAAAAGAAACATAAGAAAATGAACAAAACCAGTTTATGGCACAGAGGTATACATTTTTGTATACATTCAAATTGTCTTTGTTTCCAAAACCATGTTACTTTTTTTTTTTTTGGTTGGATGTGGGGCTTGAACTCTGGGCTTGGGTGTTGCCCCTGCGCTCTTCAGCTCAAGGTGAGCGCTCTACCACTTGAGCCACAGCGCCACTTCCGATTTTCTAGTGGCTTATTGGAGATAAGAGTCTCATGGACTTTCCTGCCCGGGCTGGCTTTGAACCATGACCCTCACATCTCAGCCTCCTGAGTAGTTAGGATTACAGATGTGAGTCACTGGCGCTGGGCTAACCGTGTACTTTCCTCAGGCAACCCCATAAACATTTTCTTGAAAATGGATCAAGCAATCTGGTTACATTTGTTACTTGCTTAATCCTACCTAAGAAAGTACTAGACTATGGTAATGTTGGTTCCAGTCTAAAAATGAAAAAGCTTTCTTCAAAAGAAAACTGGAGACAATCCAAGTAAAGTAAAATCCCAATGGTCTTTCCCTGGGCCTGGACGTTGTCCCTCAGCATTTCAGCTCAAAGCCAGTGCTCTACCACTTGAGCCCTCAGTGCTCTTTCTATGCTATCATAAACTGACTATTGCAACTTACTATTTGAAAAGGCTGAATTTATTTAATCCTACAAGCAACTTTTTTTCAAAAAATTAGCTGAAGCAGTTTGGGAGATATAAAAATAGCTTAAGACATGGTCCAACCATCAGGAACTGCATTCTACTTCAGATTGTAATTATTACAGGAGCCTGTAATAATCTCATATCAGGTCTGTTGGAGCTAGGGAAAATACAGCAAGAGTTGATCAGATCATGCCAAACCTGTGCTCCAAAGTCCATAATAGCTGCACATATATATACTAGGAAGAAAAAGCCATGTCCACACAATGGCCTGGGAAACCCGTGTCATTTGGAACCTTCTTCACTCTTGTTTAGCATTCTTCTTGCTACTGGCCATCTTGCCTTTTAGACTATTGCTGTAGGCCTTACACTAATTGCCTAGAATGTTTTCCCACTAACAACCGCTCAAAAAACCCTTCACCTCACTCAAGGCTTCATTCAAATGTCACCTTTCTGATGAGCTCTTTACTACTGGAACCTATTCCACCTCAGCACTTCTACCATTGTTTCCTATCCAACTTCTCATAGCTTATGTAACAAACCATGTCATTTACTTCCTTCAAGAATCCAGTGCTTACTGTCTGACTCTACTAAAACTCCAGCTCTCTCAAAGGTACTATTATCTTTGTCTTGGTTCACTGACAATGCTTGGCATATTATAATGGGCACTGAACAAATAAGTGTTAAATGAAGCTGGGTGCCAGTAACTCACGCCTGTCATCCTAGCTACTCAGGAGGATGAGATATAAGGATCGTAGTTCAAAGTCAGCCCATGCAGGGAAGTCTATGAAACTTTTATCTCCAATTAACCAATAGTGGAGCTGTAGCTCAAGTAATAAAATGTCAGTCTGTGGTGGCATTAGTACACCTAGGTCCTCAGTTCAAGCCCCAGTACTGGCACCCAAGACAAAAATTAGTGTAAAATGAATTAAAGCAGAGATAAAACTTTAGAATGCACTGACTTGTGCAAGAAATACTTAGTGGAGATGTAGATGAGACAAAATTGTTTAACACACACACACACACACACACAAAATACTTAGTGGAGATGTAGATGAGACAGAATTGTTTAAAACACACACACACACACACACACACACACACACACACACA
>NW_012267351.1:2470783-2483294 GCF_000151885.1 Dipodomys ordii
GTGGTTTATTGGAGATAAGAGTCTCACGGAGTTTCCTGCCTGGGCTGGCTTTGAGCTGTGATCCTCAGGTCTCAGCTTCCTGAGTAGCTATGATTACAGGCGTGAGCCACCGGTGCCTGGCTTGTTGCTCTTCTTAAAAAAGAAAACGCTGATACCAAATATTAATGGAGAGAAATAAATAATAATGGCAACTGAGGGGCTATAAATTCTCTTCCAGTCTGCTGCAAAAAAATGGCCATCAAAAAAAAAAAAAATGGCCATCAGGTAGGAGTGAATGTTTCAGAATTCAACAGAAAATGTGGCTCAGTCATGACTACAGAGCTGCTGAGAAAAACTTTAAGTGATATATCTATCTGAATTATATTTAACATCAATACAATTCCTTCCAATTTCAAAACACATCCCTACCTTTCCAGAGCAGCAGAAGAGGATGACAAGGAACACCGGCAGAGCCACAGTCAATATGTAGACCACCCAGAGCCACGGGCGCTCCTCAGCTGCCTCCAGCATCTGCCCCACTACACCTGGCTGCAAAACAAGGCAGAAAGCACTGTCTTCTAACATCAAATGCAAACTACACTATTTATTCCTCTGTTCAGTTACAGCATTGCTAGGTTGCTCCTTTCTCAAAGGGTTCAAAGCTAAGTAGGGTTTTTTGTTGTTTTTTAATTAAAAAAAATTTTTTTTGTTGGTCTTGGGCTTGAACTCTGGGCCTGGGTGCTGTCCTTGAGCTCTTCAGCTCAAGGCAAGCACTCTACCGATTGACCAACTTCCTTAAGTAGATTCTTTGTTTTTGGATGCCTATCCTCGGGAAAGAACTCAGGTCCTGGGCACTCTGTCTCAGCTTCTGAGCTCAAAACTAGTGTTCTACCACTTGAGTCACAGCTCTACTTCTGACTTTTTGGTGGTTGACTGGCGGCAAGAATCCCACAGTTGTTTCTATCCTGGCTGGCTTAGAACTGAGATCTCAAATCTCAGCCTCTTGCGTAGCCAGGATTCTAGGCATAAGCCACTCACCAGTGCTGGCAAGAAATGGTGGCTTATAGTATCTCAGGCATCACAATTAAATTCTTCAGTCATAAGAACAGTTGTCTAAAAATTCTACACATGAACAAACTATGAATAAACATTATTAGAGTGTGCTAAAATGTGTTCCCAATGGCAATTAAGTCATACACACCCTGCACATAACACAGGAGAGACTCTAAAGCCACTTAGTGATAATAAAATGAGATCCACAGTTATACTTTAGGTAATGTTATTTCCCAAAAAGAGAAAACCACAATGACAGCATTCCCAAACTACTTCCATTACCTCTAATAACAAATACAAACCTCAGCAGCTCCATCAGCAGCTTTCTTCAGACCCCATCCATCATTAGCCCAGTCATCAACTACTCTTCGATCACCACTGATGATAAAGTTGTCAAAAAAAATGTCAGAAGTCATGGACCACAGCTCCAAACCAATAGCACTAAAAGGAGTCATTCTGAAAGGTTCTAGATCTTCAAAGAAATCTGGATTTGGTATTTTTCTGGGTTTCCATATTCCCTAAAAAAAAAAGTTTCAAAAAATTATTTCAGGTAAGGAACACAAAAACTGACTGCATCAAGGAGGACAAATACTAACTTTGTTAAACTTAAGTGAACAGCAGGAAAAGAGCAAATGACAGCAATGTGTTATTGATACTGGGATGTGAATTCAGCAGTTCTGTTTGTTTTGATAGCACTATACCAGCTTTTTGCTGGTTAGAGACAGTCTTATGAACTTTTCTGCTCAGGATGGTTTCAAACTATAATTCTCCACCTTACAGATTTAACTGTAACCACTCTACATATATCACCTTGACAATAAAATTTAAAAAATAAAAACTACAATCCTCCTGATCTCAGTTTCTTCAGTAGTTTAGGATTATAAAGTATCTAGCCAATGACAACTGGCTAGTGAAGGTTTGTAGTTGTTGTTTTGCAGGTATAGGAGACTTGAATTCAGGGCTTGGTCACTGTCTCTGAGCCTTTTCACTCAAGGCTAGCACCCTTACCACTTTGAGCCACAGCACTACTTCTGGTTTTCTGGTAGTTAATCCGGAGATAAGTCTCACAGTTTCCTGCTGAAGGCCAGCTTTGAACTGTGATCCTCAGATCTCAGCCTCCTGAGTATCTAGGAGTGTCTACAGATGTGAGCCACTGCAGACTGGCTCACATCTGTGGATACTGTAGATTGTTTTGTTTTGTTTTTGGTCGGTCATGGGGCTTGAACTCTGGGCCTGGGCACTGTCCCTGAGTTCTTCAGCTCAAGGTGAGCACTCTACCGATTGGCTTTTTTTTTGGTTGTGGGGCCTGAACTCTGGGCCTCACTTTAAAAACAAAGAAGTGAGAGAAGGGATGGGTTAGGAGCGATGGGTGGCAATGTTGTCAGACACCTTGTATTCATATACTGTTTTGTAGAATGGGAACTTCTTTGTACAACTACTTAAAAATAATAATGAATCAAAAAAAAAGAGCACATTTAACAAAAAGAAAATAAAGGCCACTCAGAAGAGTGAGCACTGGGACATGGAAACCAATTATCCCTGTTTCTTTTAAGCAGACGTAATAAGCAACTATGAATCTTTTCTCTCTTTACCAACAGTTAACCTACAAAACTAAGTTGTCTCTCAACATATGAAGTTTATTTCCCACTTAATCATGAATAGCACTTCAGATAAAACTCATAGATGGACAAACATTAATAAAATCAACTCAGTAATCAAAAAGGACAAACCTGGTAATTAGGATTGTCAATCATGGGAGGTTTCCATTTGCCCTTATAATTGGGGTTGTCAATCATAGGCCGCTGCCAGACACCACACCCAGGAGCTGACTCACATTTAGGATTGGCAATCTGGGGAGCCTCCCACTCTCCATCCATATCCTCATCCCTGTAGAGATGTAATATAAACAACAAATTACCAATGGGTTCTGGGATGAAGAACTATGAACATCCGGCCAACCCAGCATTCCCAGGAGATCCTGGTGGAATTCGTTCAGTGTTGTACTACAGAATACCATCTTCTTTCTCACTTTCAACAGAATGGCCTTTCTTAACAGATGCATTTCAAAAAATGATAAAATACAATTATATTTATAGACCTTTATCCTTAAGTTTGGGCATTTTGACCATATTTAACCATCTAGCTTATTTTAATTTAAAACGAAAAAAAAAAAACAGGTAATTTAGAATCTTAACTCCAAAAAGAAAAATAGGTAATTTAGAGTCTTAACTCCAATTCTTACCAATCTTCTGGCTTCTCTGCATCTGGATCAGGTATATATTCGAGCTCATAATCTAACCAGCCATCAGGTTTCGTGGCCTCCTCATCTGGAATCTTAGCAGGAGCATCTTCATCCCTTATACATAAGGAAAGTACCAATTATGACAATACTGGCCAGAGAAGCAGAATATAGTGCCTTTTTATTCTTTTTAAGTAATTCATTTACTTGTGAGAAACTGGTCTTTTTTTCTTTTTCTTTTTTTGGGGGGGGGTCTGGTCGTGGGCCTGGACTCTGGGCCTGGGTGCTGTCCCTCAGCTCTTCAGCTCAAGACTAGCACTCTACCACTTGAGCCACAGCCCCACTTCCAGCTTTTTTTTTTCTGCTTATGTGGTGCTGAGGAATCGAACCCAGGGCCTCATGCATGCAAGGCAATAGCTCTACTACTAAGCCACCTTCCCAGCCTGAGAAACTGGTCATTCTTAACCTTCAAATGAAAGTTAATATCCAGCTTTTTGGTGGTTAGCTGGAGATAAGAAACCTTCCTCACCAAATTTCCTGCCCAGCTTACTTTGAACCATAATTCACAGATTTCTGCCTCCTGAGTAGTTAGGATTACAGAGTAGTTAGGATTATAGGCCTGAGCCACCAGCTCCTGGTTTAATATCTTTTTAATTTATTTAGTCGATCATGGGGCTTGAACTCTGGGCCTTGGTGCTGTTCCTCAGCTCTTCAGCTAAAGGTGAACACTCTACCGCTTGAGCCACAGTGGCACTTCTGGTTTTCTGGTGGTTAATTGTAGATAAGAGTGTCATGGACTTTGCTGCCAATTGAATACTTCTAGAAAGTATTTGTAAATTATGTATCTAACAAAGTCATATTATTCAGAATAAAGAACTTTTACAACTCAATCCCAACCAAAAGAGGGCAACAACCTAAAACCTTGCTCATCAACTACAGAATATAGTATTATCTATGTTACAAGATATTCAACCTTTGAAAGAAATGTATTTTTACATGTTTCCAAATGTTCAACTTCAAGCCGGGTGTCAGTGGCTCACGCCTGTAATCCTAGCCACTCAGGAGGCTGAGATCTGAGGATCGAGGTTCAAAGCTAGCCTGGGCAGAAAACCAGAAGTGACACTGTGGCTCAAGCGGTAGAGTGCTAACCTTGAGTTGAAGAACACAGGGACAGCACCCAGGCCCAGAGTTCAAGCCCAATGACCGACAAAAAAAAAAAAAAGTTCAACTTCAGAAACATTTATGCTGACTAAAAGAAGCCGTATTCAAAAAATCATATCATATTATTCTGTTTACATGAAATGCCCACAGGACCTAATCTGGGCAGGAAAGTCCAGTACTCTTAATTTTTTATGTGGTACTAATGAATCAACCCCAGGGCCTCCTCATGCATGCCGGGTAAGCACTCTACCACTAAGCCTCATTCCCAGCCCCACCTGAGATTCCTTTTTTTTTGTCAGTCTTGGGTGCTGTCCCTCAGCACTTCAATTCAAGGCTAGCACTCTACCACTTGAGCCACAGTACCACTTCCAGCATTTTCTGCTTATGTGGTGCTGAGGAATCAAACCCAGAGCCTCATGCATGCAAGGCAAGCATTCTACCACGAGCCACCTTCCCAGCCCCCCACCTGAGACTCTTATCTCCCATTAACAGCAAAAGCTTGAAGTGGAACTGTGGCTCAAGATGTAGGTAGAGTACTAGCCTTGAGCAGACAAAAAAAAAAAAAAAAAAGCTAAGTGAGAGCATCAGGCTCTGAGTTTGAGCGCCAGTACATACACATACATACACACACACACACACACACACACACACACACACGTAAAATTGAAGCGTGCTGATAACAAACTACCATCATTTTTAAATTCTGTGATTTATAAAATGGCATGAGAAAATTAGGATAACCACTACTGGCCCCCTTTTCAACTACAGATAGTAATTTCTGTTTTCTCTTTAATACAGAACTGAAACAGATTTCTTTCTTCTGTTTTTTTATTATTACAGTTGATTTACACTGTAGGTTATTTAATCAGATCTTATACTACCAACATTTGGCTACATCAAGAGGTGTGAGTAGCCATGTGAATGTAAGTAAATGTTCTTTTACACTCAAGGATGGGTCCCCAAGACTCACCAGTCATCTGGCTTGACAGCATCTGGATCCGGTATTTTGGGTCTTTCATCCCAGTCCTCAGGCTTCCGGTCTTCTGGATCCTCAATTTCACGTGAAGGATTTACAGCAGGAGTCATGTCATTTAGCAGATTTCCACTGTTTACAACGGACTGGTCAACTAATATTTCAAAAGTATTATCTGGATTCAAGACTGGAAAAAGGTTAGATGCAATTCAAGTTAGTTAACCCGACACTTGCTAGGCATCAGTGGCCAAGCTTGAAACCCTATTCAGAGTTGAGATTAACTGTCCAGGTACTGAAGCATTCAAAGTCAGTTCAACTGCTGGACCCTGGTGGGTCATGCCTGTAATCCTAGCTACTACAGGAGGCTGAGATCTAAGAACAGTGGTTCAAAGCCAGCCCAAGCAGGAAAGTGGGTGACTCTATTCTCCAATTAACTATCAGAAGACCGGGAGTAGTGTGGTAGCTCAAAGTAGTAGAGCGCTAGCCTTGAGCAAAAAGAGCTTAGGGACAGCACCTAGACCCTGAGTTCAAGCTCCACAACAACAAAAAGTTAATTCAACTAATAATTTTGAAAGACTGTACATCTAACTCTCCTATATATTCTATTATTTCATTTTATCAACAAGAATCTAAACAAGGGCAGGAATGAAGAAGTATCAGTGAATTAACTCTTAATAGGACATAAAAGCATGTTTCTTTTTTTGTGGTGCTGGAAGGTTGAACCCATGTTCTTGTGCTAAGGAAGCACTTTTACCATTGAACTACACACTTTCAGATCCAAGGGTACATTGTTGTTGGTTTTTTGTTTTTGTTTTTTTGCCAGTCCTGGGTCTTGAACTCAGGGCCTGGGCTTTTTGCACAAGGCTAGGCTAGCTAGCTCTCTACTACTTGAGTCACTGCACTACTTCAGGTATTTTTTTGGTGGTACTGAGGAACTGAACCCAGGGTATCCAGGACTTCATGTATGCTAGGCAAGCGCTCTATTACTAAGCCACATTCCTAGCCTCCCAAGAGTATATTCTTAAAATGGTATCAAACAGCCGGGTGGTGCTGGTGGCTCACAGTTATCTATAATCCTAGCTACTTCAGGAAGCTGAGATCTGAGGATCATGGTTGAAAGCCACCCTGGGAGACTTATTTCCAATTAACCACCTAAAAAGCTGAAGTAGAGTTGTGGTCCAAGTGGTAGACCACTAGACTTGAACAAAAAAACTCAGGGTCACAGCTTAGGCCTTGAGTTCAAGCCCCAGGACTGGCATTTACTCATGAGCACACGTATGCACACATGCACACAAAGTCCTCACTCAACAATGGAAGAGAAACTTCTTTTAGTGCTGACTAATAAAGTTCATTCTACCACAAAGGTACAAGATTTCTTGCAGGTTCCAGTATTCTCCAGGCATATCTTAAAACCTCATGTTTTTAAAAACCCAAACTAATGTTTTTTCTTACTTAATGTGTAAAGATGTGTTTTCTTATCAGTAAAATAGGTCTTCAGATCTGCATCTGGCCTTTTAGCATGCTTTTCTTCATATACACCTGTCTTGGGGTTTTTGTGGCGAAAGATGAAGTGCAATTTATAGTCTTCTCCACATTTATCTGGACCAAACATAATCGTATAGGGGGTCTTGTCATGGAATTGATCCTTCAGAAACAAAGATGAATAATTTTAAGTAAATCTTGTCAGTCTTCTAAAGCAACCTTTCATAAGTATGTTTTCTCTTACAAAATTCCAAATAAATTAGTTATACTTAAAAGTTGGCTGCTGTATAAATTTCAGACACCAATGAAAAGAAATAATTAACAATCATTAGAAAACAATATATCTAAGTGCTTTTTAATGCATATATTTGTTTTCAAAAAAGTAAAACTAAGTTTGCTAAAACTAAAACTTACACAAATCAGAAACCAGTGAGAATCAGAGTGTTGCTGGTAACTTTTAACGCGACATTTCAAATAAAGAGCACATTAATGTCAAAATCAATATTGTAAATACTCTAAGAGATAAAAATTAACAGAAAGGAGTAGGCTTTTTCTTTCTTTTTTTCCTTCCTTTATTTTCTTGTTTTATAATATCTTCTTCCCTTTTTCTCTAAGATTTAATTTTTAAAAAATATTTGTGCAAGGCCAGTCACACAACAAACAGGTACCTACCAGGTTGAGTTCTGGTGTTTTGGAAAGTAGTTTCACATAGGCACCACCACATTCTATTCCATTTTGGAAATTAACCTCATACCTAATTTGAGAGAAAAGCAAAACACCTCATGGCATTCTGAAAGATCAGATCTTATAATATCTTTACCCCACTCTAGTTAAAGATTTTATCACAAGCCATCTGTTTATATTTAGAAAAGATTCTATTATCTACTGTTTCTGTATATCTACCAAATCCCACAAAAATAACTAAGGTAAATAAAACTAAACCTTAAAGCAGATTCCCAATAAGCTTTTCCAAAATTCAGATGTTCCTTTACTATGAAAGAAGTAACTAGTTTGTTTCAAAATACTTTATTAGGGGATTCGAAATTCATTAGAATAGTATGTGTGTTTGTGTGTGTATATAAAATCTCTAATTTTTCAACAGTTTTCTGATGTCCTCTTAAATACCCTTTCTATAGTTTTTAACAAACAAGCATTTCACTTACTGAACTATGAGAGGCTTGGTATCAAATAGGAAGGGCTTGTTCAATTTAGCAGAGATGGCATGATGCTTGGCCCGAGACATCAATACAAGTCCTTTATCGCCGGGAAGCTTTGTTTCCTTCATTTCATCTACCTCCCACTTTCCTACAAAACAGAAAAAAAAAAAAAAAAGTTCACCACTTCTTAACTATACCTTTGAAGGTCTTTTAAATGGCAACCAACTAAACTCCATGTATTACAAGTCTATTGAACTGATAATTTTTTTTTTTTAACCAGTCATGGGGCCTGAACTCTGGGCCTGGGCGCTGTCCCTCAGCTCTTCAGCTCAAGGCCATTGCTCTACCTCTTGAGCCACAGCGCCACTTCTGGCTTTTTTCTTTTTGCTTATGTAGTGCTGAGGAATCGAACCCAGGGCCTCAGGCATACAAGGCAAGCGCTCTACCAATGAGCCACCTTCCCAGCCCCTGTACTGATAAATTTTTAACATACTTCATTATTCCATGACAGCTGGGCTGTTAATACAAAGTATACAAATATTTATCTAACAGTAGGATATCCAACATATTCATTATACCAATGCCTTGAAAAGCACTTCCTCTAATATACAGTATCACAGGTCTGATCCTATCACATAGGTCTACTCCTATCACATAAGACAATACACAAAGATGTTGCAATTCCCAAGGAGTACTTTTTTTTTTTTTTTTGGTCGGTCGTAGGGCTTGAACTCTGGGCCTGGGCGCTGTCCCTCAGCTCTTCAGCTCAAGGCAAGCGCTCTACCACTTGAGCTACAGCGCCACTTCCGGTTTTCTGGTAGTTTTTATTGGAGATAGGAGTCTCACGGTTTCTCCTGCCCGGGCTGGCTTTGAACCGCGATCCTCAGATCTCAGCCTCCTGAGTAGCGAGGATTACAGGCGTGAGCCACCAGCGCCCGGCCCAAGGAGTACTTTTTGAAACTAGCTAGTCTTAAGAGACGCCATGGAGATCCATCACCTCCATCTGCTAGACAAAATGAAATTCTCACCATCGTATTTGGCAATTTCATCATCAGTGTCATCTTTCTTGGCTTTGGATAAAATCCACCTGTAATTAAAGATAAACCTTCAAATTAAAGATTCAAATGACAGTTGATCAAGTGAAGGGAAACAATATATATATATAGATATATATGAACCATCTATACTTCTCCTGATAGCCTACTTAACCTTTGTCATTATATGTCTGTCATACATAAGTGATAATGCACTGTGTTCAGCTTACAAACCAAGAAAAGAAAGGGTACCAAAGTTATGAGTCTCATGGACTTTCCTGCCCAAACTGGCTTTGAACAGTGAGCCTCAGATGTCACTCAAAGTCCTGAATAGCTAAGATTACAGGATTAAGCCACCAGTGTTAAGCTCATTGGACTATTTTTTAAGGCTCAAGACAAAATTTTCCAAACAACAAAATCTAGGGTAGAGGAAGAGGGAAAAGAATGGGAGCAATACGAATGACCAGTTCCAAAAGTCTATATTCCCAAAGAGACATAAAGATTAGATAGATAAAATGCTATGGTCCAAAACAAATGATGTCCACCTTTTATGATTTTTCTACCTAGGAAAACACTTACCCTGACAGAGAGCCTCTATCAAAAGAATCAGCAAAATAAACTTCTCCTGTTGGAACTGGAGCTTTGTAGGTGACCTATGTTAAAGACAGAAGTGAATTAGGAATTGAAATTTTAGCTGAGCCTAAAGGTTCACAAGGGATTAAGGTTCACAAATGCTGTAATCCCAGCACTTCGGAGACTAAACTCGAGAATCACAAATTACATACCAGTTACACTACATAGCAAAACCATGCCTCAAATTTTTTTTTTTCCAGCCAGGCACTGGTGGCTCATGCTTGTAATCCTAGCCACTCAGCAGGCTAAGATCTGAGTCTTACAGCTCAAAACCAGCCAAGGCAAGAAAGTCTGTGAGCCTTTTTTTTTTTTGTCAGTCGTGGGGCTTGAACTCTGGGCTTAGGCACTGTCCCTGCGCTCTTCAGCTCAAGGCGAGCACTCTACCTCGAGAGCCACAGAGCCACTTCCATCTGTGAGACTCTTATCTTGAATTAAGCACCAAAAAAAGCAGGAAGTAGAGTTGTAGCTCTAGTGGTAGAACCCTAGTCTTCAACAAAATAGCTTAAGGACAGGGCCGAGGCCCTGATTTCAAGCCCCAGGAC
The DNA here is from genome assembly GCF_000151885.1 of Dipodomys ordii. Taxonomy (NCBI): domain Eukaryota; kingdom Metazoa; phylum Chordata; class Mammalia; order Rodentia; family Heteromyidae; genus Dipodomys; species Dipodomys ordii. The sequence continues at coordinate 2,481,037 of NW_012267351.1, forward strand.
TAGAAAGAAAAAAAAAATTGCACAGTAACATTTTCTTTTTTTTTTTTTGGGGTCCGGTCGTGGGGCCTGAACTCTGGGCCTGGGCGCTGTCCCTCAGCTCTTCAGCTCAAGGCTAGCGCTCTACCACTTGAGCCACAGCACCACTTCCAGCTTTTTTCTTATGTGGTGCTGAGGAATCGAACCCAGGGCCTTGAGCATGCAAGGCAAGTGCTCTACCACTGAGCCACCTTCCCAGCCCCCAGTAACATTTTCTTTTGTGTTGATAATGGTACTTGAACTCAGCCTTGAGCTATTTTTTGGCTTTTTCACTCAAGGCTAGAGTTCTAACACTTGAGCTACAATTTCATTTCTGGCTTTTTGCTGATTAGAGATAAGTCTCTCCAGATTTGTCTGCCCAGACTGATTCTCAGCCTCCTGAACAATAGCACTACCACTGGCACCCAGCTACCAACAACTGTCTTTTCTCAATAGATTAATTTTCCTGGCTTGCTTTAAATTGCCATGAAACTTTCATAGCTACCCCTTGAAAAATAAAATTTTTCTTTTCTTTTTTCTTTTTGGTCGGTTGTGGGGATTGAATTCGGCTTGGGTGCTGTCCCTGCGCTCTTCAGCTCAAGGCGAGTCCTCTACCCGCTTGAGGCACAGCGCCACTTCCAGTTTTCTAGTGGTTTATTGGAGATCAGAGTCTCTCAGCTTTTCCTGCCAGGGCTGGCTTTGAACCATGATCCTCAGATCTGAGCCTCCTGAGTAACTAGGATTACAGGCGTGAGCCATGGGTGTCCAGCAATTTTTTCTTTTTTAAGAAAAAATTGGGCTTGAAATCAGGGCCTGGGCGCTCTCCCTGAGTTCTTTTGCTCAAGGCTAGTGCTCTACCACTGAGCCAGAGGGCCACTTCTAATTTTCTAGTGGTTAATTGTAGTTTCCTGCCTGGACTGGACTTGAACTGCAATCCTCAGATCTCAGCCTCCTGAGTAGCTAGGATTGAATTTAATCCATATGGACCTCTGGCAATATAGAACAAAGCAAACATCAGTTTTGTTATCTTAACAAACTTTGCTTTTCCTTTGAAAAGATCCAAATTTATTCTATGTTTAATTTTATTTATTTTTTTTGTCGGTCGTGGGGCGTGAACTCTGGGCCTGAGTGCATCCCTCAGCTCTTCAGCTCAAGACCAGCACTCTACCACTTGAGCCACAGCAACACTTCCAGCTTTTTCTGCTTATGTGGTACTGAGGAATTGAACCCAGGGCCTCAGGTGTGCAAGGCAAGAACTCTACCACTGAGCCACCTTCCCAGCCCCTTTTTTTTTAATTTTAGTAATGGAGCTGAAACTCAAGAGCCTTGAACATACTAGCACTCTACCACTGAACTACATGCTCAACCCCTATGTTCATATTTACCATGAGGGAATAGATTCAAAAACCAATTCAAACCTTTGGAGATGGAGGAGTGCTGGTATCTGGTTTCGATTTTGAATCTTCTACCTCTTCAATGACATCATCAAGATCATCCTCAATATCAATCATATCGTCATCATGTCCATCATGAGCCTGAATAATGGCAGTTCCAAGGACCAGTAACATATACAGCAACCATCTCCCTTCCATGATCTACACATAAAGAGAATAAGATAAACTAAATGTGCTGCCTCTTATTTTAAATTTCAGAAAGACTATTAATCCCTCCCACCTTCATGTTTAAAATTAAAGCTTTCAAATCAAAGAGGTAAAAGAAACCTTAAGTATTCATTCTATAGTTAAGGAACATGAAATCAAAGGGATTAAGGAACATTACAATGAAATAACAGAGATGAACCATGGGCCTGTGGCTCACGCCTGTAATCCTAGATACTCAGGAGGCTGAGATCTAAGGATCATGGTTAGAAACCAGTCCAGACAGAAAAGTCCTTGTGAGAATCTTATCTCCAATTAATTCACTCAAACACCAGAAGTAGAGCTGTGGCTCAAAGTGGTTGAGTGCTAGCCTTCAGCAAGAGCTCAGAGAAACTGCCCAGGCCCTGAATTCAAGTCTACAACCCACCACAAAAAAGGGGGGGGGGGCCTGGGAAGGTGGCTCAGTGGTAGAGCGCTTGCCTTGCATGTCTGAGGCCCTGGGATCGATTCCTCAGCACCACATAAGCAAAAAGAAAAAAGCCAGAATTGGAAGTGGCGCTGTGGCTCAAGTGGTAGAGTGCTAGCCTTGAGCTGAAGAGCTGAGGGACAGTGCCCAGGCCCAGAGTTCAGGCCCCACGACTGGAC
>NW_012267351.1:2484614-2509581 GCF_000151885.1 Dipodomys ordii
GCAAAAAGAAAAAAGCCGGAAGTGGTGCTGTGGCTCAAGTGGTAGAGCGCTAGCCTTGAGCTGAAGAGCTGAGGGACAGTGCCCAGGCCCAGAGCTCAGGCCCCACGACCGGAACCAAAAACAAAAATCTACATTCTCTAGCTAGCATTCACAACCATTTCCTTCAAGAATCCTCCACTCGCCCCAGTCAACACTGTCCACCTCCTTCATGCATACTAAAGCATATAATTCATTTTCTCCTTCTGTTCATTGAGTGTAAAACATACATGCATGTGTACGTGTGCACACATGCACGCATGAGCACACACACACAAACTAAAATCACCCTGAAACACACAAGTACTGTTTTCCAGTTAAGTTTTTCTTTCTGACAAATGGTGGATTCTGCTCATCTTTCTTTTTTTCTTTTCTTTTTTTTGGGGGGGTCCAGTTGTGAGGCCTGAACTCTGGGCCTGGGAGCTGTCCCTCAACTCTTCAGCTCAAGGCTAGCGCTCTACCACTTGAGCCACAGCACCACTTCCGGCTTTTTTCTTTTTGCTTATGTCGTGCTGAGGAATCGAACCCAGGGCCTCAGGCATGCAAGGCAAGCGCTCTACCACTGAGCCACCTTCCCAGCCCTCTGCTCATCTTTCTGACCAACAGCTACAATTACTTTTGCCCACTGGTTTGTTTTCTCCCAGACCATGATTTCTTCCCTTGATCTATAATCACTACAAAAGCCCATGGTTTCAGCTAAAAATCACTGTTCCAAGAGTGAAGTTTGAAAGGTTAGTCAAATGTTGACAGGGATGTGGAGAAGTTGGAATTCTTATGCACTGTGAAAAGGATTGTAAAATGGTACAACTGCTACGGAAAAGCAGCTGCCATATGTTCCAGCAACCTCATTTCTGCATTTGTAGCCAAAATAACTCAAACAGGATCTTACAGAGATGTTTGTACACCCCTGTTCTTAGCAGCACTATAGCTAAGTAGTGGAAGCAACCCAAATGTCCATCAAAAAATGGATGAATGGAAAAAGAAAATTAGGCACTTCACATACAATGGAATACTATTCAGCCTTAAAAGGAAATCCCGTCACATGCTAGCACATGGGTGAATCTTGAAAGGTTAAGCTAAGTAAAATAAACCAGTTACAGAAAGACAAATAGTCCATAACTTCAAGTACACAAAGTATCTAGATATTTCCCCCTTATTTTTATTACTTTTAGCTTTCTAGTTGAGACAAGGTTTTACTATTAACAAGTTCCAAAGGGATGTTATAGCTACTGACGCAGGAAGCATTGATGCTGGTTTACAAATAATCTATTTGTGCTGCTTCCCAGTTTATAAAAGCATTTTCATATGCACTATTTCTTGGGAACCTTCTAGGAGTAACTCATTTTCTTTTATACTTTGAATTAAGACTTAGTGAAATTATCTACCCTTTTTTTTTTTTTTGGTCAGTCACTGGGATTGAACTCTGGGCCTGGGCACTGTTCTGAGCTCTTTAGCTCAAAGCTAGCGCTCTACCACATAAGCCACACAGAGCCACTTCCGTTTTTTGGTGGTTTATTGGAGATAAGAGTCTCAAGAACTTTCCAGCCTGGGCTGGCTTTGAACCGAGATCCTCAGATCTCAGCCTCTAGAGTAGCTAGGATTACAGGCATGAGCCTGTATGTAATTAATGTACTCTTGATGATCTGAAGACTGCATATTCCTAACTTCTATTAGACCAGACAGTATGCTACCACATACTTATGAAGAGCTCAGAGGCAGAGGATAGTAACCCTTCTCAGGAAAGAGCAGCAAAGGGAATAATCCAGAACAGAGATCTTTTGGAAGGTTTATTGAGAAGCCTGGCCCAGGTTAGGGACCAAGAAATGGTAAGTGGAATGGGATCAACATGGGAAAGCTTAAAAAAGAAAGAGTTCTCAAGCAGCAGGCAATCTGTTGTATTGAGAACAAGGTAGAGTCTCCAGCAAATGCAGGGAATATACTTCTCTCCCACTACCAGTTCCCCTCCACCCAGTTATAGGACCTGTATTTTAGACAAAAGAGGTACTTGGGTGCTCATCTACTGTTTGTATTATCTAGACATTGTGAAGGATGCTGGGAAATCCTTATCACCCAACTGTGACAAGTCAGTCCTCAGTGTTTGGCTTTATGTATGCTGTTTTATCTACCTTAATTTGCCAATATGCCCCCAAAAAGTTAGCCTAGCCCAGTCTAGTCCTAAAAGCCACTATTCATCTGCTTTAAATTCTCCAAATATTATTAGATATGCCCATATTTCAAACTATTCAAGATAACATATGTAAGGTAACCTTAATTCTCTACTTCAGTAATAAAATATGACACTACCAAGAACCAGCCACTCATATACCAGTTCTCCTACTCATATACTTCCTATATCAAATGTGACCCAATAGGATATCCCAGTTGGTACATAAAAAGAATGTCATCTTGGGCTATGAATGTGGCTGGGAATGTAGAGTGCTTGTCTAGCATGAATGAAGCCCTGAGTACCACATAAACAGAAAAAGCCATAAGTGGTGCTGTGGCTCAAGTGGTAAAGTGCTAGCCTTGAGCAAAAGAAGCTCAGGGACAGTGTCCAGGCCCTGAGTTCAAGCTCCAGGACTGGCAAAAAAAAAAAAAGGATGTCATCTTACAATACTTTCAAGATAAGACAGGAAAATACTTAGGTGGTCTTGGGTTTGATATTGTTTTTTGTACATCAAAAACATAGTACCAAAAGAAAGAAACATTAAGTTTCTACCTTGTAAAACCACCAAAGACAATCACAGATTGGCAGAAGGTAACTGCAAAACATAGATCTGATGGACTGGTTTTAACGTATATAAAAAACTCACTGAACAATAAGAGAAACCAATTTAAAACAACAACAACAAAAAAAGTACAGCTCACTGCTAGAATACCATGTGCTTAGCACTAAAGGCCATGGCTTGCTGGGCACAGGTTGCTCATGCCCATAACCCTAGCTACTCAGAAGGATCTGAGGACTGCAGTTTGAACCCAGCCCAGGGCAAGAAAGACGGTGAGACTCTTACTCCAGTTAACCACTCCAAAAACAAAAGTGGAGCTGGGCTCAAGTAGCAGAGCACTAGCCCTGAGCAAAAAACAAGGACAGCCCTGAATTCAGGCCTCACAACTGATACCCCCTCACCCCCCAAAAAAAGCCATGAACTAGCACTGTTACTAAATAATCTGTAGGCAACCAAAATGCCCTTCAACAAGTAAGGGAATAAACAGACTATAACATATCCAATACTATTGAATATTGAACAATTGAGATATCTGCTCAAACCACCAAACAAAACAAAATGAGAAGCTAAAATGCATATTCCTGGCTAGGTGCTAGTGGCTCATGCCTGTAATCCTAAACTACTCAGAAGACTAAGATATGAGGATCTCAGTTTGAATCCAGTTCAAGCAGCAAAATCTATGAGACTCCTATCTCTAACTGCCACAAAAGCCCAGAAATAGAGCTGTAGCTCAAAACTCAAAAGTGGAAGAGTGCTAGCCTTGAGCACAAAAGCTCAGGGACAGTACCCAGGCCCCAAGTTCAAGCCCCAGGATTGGAAGAAAGGAAAAAAAAAAGCATATTGCTAACAATAAGACAGTCTGAAAAAGTGGTATCAAAACTGGCTCATTAATTTTAATAAATATACCATAGTAATATGTTATTACTATATCTGACAGTACAATTTAGACATAGGACATATTGGGAATCCTTTGTACTCTGCAAATTTTCTGTTAACCTATAGTTGTTTCAAACAATAAAAAGGCCATCCTATAATCCTAGCTACTTGGGCAATGGACATGGGAGCTGGGAGGAAAATCACAGTTTGAGGCCATCCCAGGGAAAAGTTTTCGAGACTCCATCTGAACAAATGGCTGGCAGTGGTAGCATGTATCTGTTATCCCAGCTTCCTAGGGAAGCACAATGGCTGCAAGCAGTGGTACACACCTGTCATCCCTAGTAACACAGAAAGCACAAGTAGAGGAAGTGAAGCCCAGGCAGTCCAGGGAATACAGCAAGAGTCAGAAATAAGCAATGAAAAAAGAAGTGATAGGCATAGCTCAAATGGATGAATGCTTGCCTATTAGACCCTGAGCTCAACAGCCAGGATTGAGAGGTGTGTCAGAGGCAGAGGACAGGAAACTCGCTTGGGAAAGAGCAGCAAAAATAATTAAAATAGAGCTGGGGACATGGCTTAGTGGTAGAGTGCATGCCTAGTATTCATGAAGCCCTGGGTTCAATTCCTCAGTACCACATAAACAGAAAAGGCTGGAAGTGGCACTGTGGCTCAAGTGGTGGAGTGTGTTTGCCTTGAGCAAAAGAAGCACAGGGACAGTACCCAGGCCCTGAGTCTAAGCCTCAGGACTGGCAAAAAAAAAGGATTAAAATAAAAAGTTAAACTAGGAGAAAGAAAAAATCCGGAAGTGGCGCTGTGGCTCAAGTGGTAGAGTGCTAGTCTTGAGCTGAAGAGCTGAGGGACAGCGCCCAGACCCAGAGTTCAGGCCCCACGAATGGACCCAAAAAAAAAAAAAAAAGTTAAACTAGTACTGGAACGGTGGTTTAGTGGTAGAGTGCTTGTCTAGCATGCATGAAGCCCTGGGTTCAATTGCTCAGTACTACATAAACAGAAAAGGCCTGAAGTGACGCTTTGGCTCAGGTGTAGAGTGCTAGCCTTGAGCAAATGAAGTTCAGGGACAGTGCCCAGGCCCTGAGTTCAAGCCCCAGGACTGCCCCTCCACCCCTGCCAAAAAAAAAAAAGTTAAACTATCATGCCTCCTTTGCCCTAAATAATTCTATAACTGAAAAACCATGTAGTAGTCTGTCTCTCTCTTGCATTCTCTCTCTCTCTCTGTCAGCCCTGGGGCTTGAACTCAGGGCCTGTCTCTGAGCTTCTTTTGCTCAAGACTACCACTTGAGTCACAGCACCACTTCTGGTTTTTTGTTTATGCAGTACTGAGGAACTGAACCCAAGGCTTCATGCATGCTAGGCAAGCACTCTACCACTAAGCCACCTTCCCAGCCTTCTCTCTTCTTTTTCAGGAAAAATTATAGTCCAAAACTTGCCTAAATGAGTCAAGGTTGCCGACTGCCCGGTGTACCTTTCTTGCTAATTCTATAGTTTTGTCTTAAAGATACAGAATAACTTTTTACAATGTTCATGTTTCCAAGAAATCACCTTAAAACCCTCATATTTTTCCTATTTGCCCTATAATTCTTTTGTACTTCACAGTTTGTGCACACTTCTGACCTATCTGAATGCCAGTTTTATAACTTCCCTGTTTTTTGTCAGTCGTGGGGCTTGAACTCTTCCGGGCTTTTCCTGTGGTGCTGAGGAATTGAACCCAGGGCCTCATGCAGGCAAGGCAAACACTCTACTACTGAGCCACTTTCCCAGCCCTTGTTTTACTACTGCCACTTTCTCTTGGAACACTTCAATTACTATTTTTCATTTTGCTTTTCTACTTTTGCGGTGCTGGAGATGAAGCCAAGGCTTTATGCATGCCTGCTAGGCAAGTGCTCTCCCACTGAACTTACATGCAGCCCTGGCCTCATTTACACCTGCTCCCCTTTAAGAGCAACAACTGCCCCCTCCCCATGCATCAGGATCCCCATTGCATGCACATTTTTTCCGTGTAAGTTTGTTCTTTCTAACTCTCTGCAGCAGAATCCCTTGGAACTAGGATGAATGTATGCAAGCACATCAGGGGGCTATAAAACTCATGACTAGGCTACCAAAATTACAAGTGCTACACACTCAGCTGTCTCATTTGTGTTCATTTAAAATTTCTGTCTTGGGCTGGGAAGGTGGCTCAGTGGTGGAGCGCTTGCCTTGCATGCCTGAGGCCCTGGGTTCGATTCCTCAGCACCACATAAGCAAAAAGAAAAAAAAGAAAGAAAGAAAAAAGCCGGAAATGGCGCAGTGGCTCAAGTGGTAGAGCGCTAACCTTGAGCTGAAGAGCTGAGGGACAGCACCCAGGCCCAGAGTTCAGGCCCCACGACCAGACCCCCCCAAAAAAATAATAATAATAAAATAAAATTTCTATCTTGTGAAATTATAAATTACTACAGGCATGGAACTTCAGAAGAGCCAGCAATTAAAAAAAAATCAAACCCCCAACATAAAAATTTAATACGATTCTGAAGTGAACAACTTCTATAGCCGTGATATACACATATATTTTATGTGGTATGGTTTTGACTTATTCATTCCTTAATGTGAGCCAACAGCACCCGGCTTTAGTCTTTTTTTTTTTGCTCAAAGCTAGCACTTGGGCCAGAGCTCCATGTACAACTTTTTAGTGGTTAATTGAGATAAGAGTCTCACAGACTTTCTTGCCCAGGCTGCCTTTGAATCATAATCCCCAGATCTTATTATCCTCCAGAATCTGGTCTTAAGGAGTTTTACCTAGACAAGATGGTCCTAAGTCTAGAAATGAAAAAAATATAAATACATTGAAGGTAATCTTAATTATTTTATGCTTGTGGTTACCAAAATTACAAGTGTAACACAACTACAATACAAGAGTTTATGAATAACCTGTAGTGATAGTTCTAACCAAGAGATATTTTTAATTAATAACAAGAAACTCACATTACTATCATTTGTCTATCTCACTTGCAAAAATGCACACAAGCTGGTATTACTTAAGACTCATGGTAATATTGTCCTATAAAAACATGCCAAATTGGGCTGGGAAGATGGCTCAGTGGTAGAGCGCTTGCCTTGCATGCATGAGGCCCTGGGTTCGATTCCCCAGCACCACATAAGCAAAAAGGAAAAAAGCTGGAAATGGCGGTGGCTCAAGTGATAGAGCACTAGCTCTTCAGCTGAAGAGCTGAGGGACAGCGCCCGGGCCCAGAGTTCAGGCCCATGACCGGACCCTCCCCCCAAAAAAATAAATAAAAATATGCCAAACAATGCCACAAAAAAGATGAAATCCAAAAATTAATTACTGTCATAAAATTTCCTAGAACTATCGAACATAAGAACTGATAAAGGGCCAGGTGCTGGTGGCTCACACCTATAATCCTAGCCTCCTGAGTGGAGGCTGAGATCTAAGGATTATAGTTCAAAGCCAGCTCCAGGCAGCACAGTCCTTGAAACTCTTATTTCCAATTAACCACCAGAAAATCGAAAGTGGCGCTGTGGCTCAAGTAGTACAGTGCTTGCCTTGGGCTGAAGAGCTCAGGGGCAGTACCCAGGCCCAGAGTTCAAGCCTCACAACTGACAAAAAAAAAAAAAACTGATAAAAGGGCTGGGAATCTGGAAACAAACAAACAAACAAAAAAAAAACAACAGCAACTGATAAAAGGTCTGGGAATGTGGCTTAGTGGTAGAGTGCTTGTCTAGCATGCATGAAACCCTGGGATCAATTCCTCAGTAACACATAAACAGAAAAAGCCGGAAGTAGCACTGTGGCTCAAATGGTAGAGTGCTAGTCTTGAGAAAAAGATGCTCAGGGACAGTGCCCAGACCTGAGTTCAAGCACCAGGACTGGCAAAAAAAAAATCTAAATCAGATTGTATAAATTCAAGTACTACTTCTGGCATTATAGTTCTATCACCCATGGGAAGCTGAGTGGTGGTACCAGAGACCTCTGCACTATTTTGCCACTTTTAATTTTTTTTTCTTTGTTTTTCTTTTTTGGTGCCAATCCTGGAGCCATAGCTCTTTTCTGGCTTTCCTGGTAGTTAACTGGAGATGAGACTCTCATGGATTTTCCTGCCAGGGATGGCTTTGAAACTTGATCCGCAGCTATCAGCCTCCTTGAGTAGCTAGGATTACAGAAACAAGCCACTAGTGCCCAGCCTAATCCACCTCTTAACTTCTAGAAATGTCAAATTATCTTGGATTCTAGAAATGTTCATTTTTTTTTAAGCAGTAAGGATCAAAAACAAGACTTTATACATGTGGTGGTCTATTGCTGAGCTGTAAACCCAGGTCTTGAGTCTTCTTTCCTTTTTTTTTTTTTTTTGGTGAGTCATGAGGCTTGAACTCTGGGCCTGGCACTGTCCCTGAACTCTTCAGCTCTAGGCTAGCACTCTACCACTTAAGCCAGAGCGCCACTTCTGGTTTTCTGGCCATTAACTGGAGATAAAGACTTTTGGATAAAGTCTTTCCTTTTTGGATACTTTCCTGTCCAGGCTGGCTTTGAACCATGATCCTCAGATCTCAGCCTCCTAAATAGCTAGGATTCCAATTTCTCCCACTCCTGTAAGGCCTTGGTTAGCTTGATTCCTCTAAGGTTTCCTTTTTTTATTTTATAGATGGACTACTTACTATTAGTTCAACAGTTTACTCAAACACAATTTATATAACCAAGTGAGAACTGTTCTGATGTTGAGATAGATCCCAAGACCTAGCACATGCTTAACAAGCACTTTACCACTGAACAATACATCCAGCCCAGATGACTAACTTTTAAATTCTCATATTTAACCCAATGATCTAATCTGCATGGATATAACATGTTGAACCACTTTAGATAACAAGAAAAACTTACTTTTGGGGCTGGGAAGGTGGCTCAGTGGTAGAGAGCTTGCCTTGCATGCCTGAGACCCTGGGTTCGATTCCTCAGCATCACATAAGCAAAAAAGCCAGAAGTGGTGCTATGGCTCAAGTGGTAGAGCACTAGCCTTGAGCTGAAGAGCTGAGGGACAGCGACCAGGCCTAGAGTTCAGGCCCCATGACTGGACCCCCCCTCCAAAATAAAAACTTACTTTCCTCAAACTACATTTCATGATTTCTCCTTTGGAAAACTCAATGTAGAGCTGTCAATTTTTTTCCTATCTACCACCAATTATTTCTATGAATTCTAAATTTAAAAGACAGACTGTATTGTTTTACTAATACACACAAGACTTTCAATAATTATGAATATATCCCCTCTTTCTATTGTAATGCTAGACATCAAACCCAAGGTTTTAAACAAGCCAAGCAAGCTCAGTACTTCTGAGCTACAACTCTAACCCTAAATAACCTATTTTTCTTGTTTTGTTTATTTTGACAGGGAATCACTATGTAACCCAGGTTAGAGTTAGAATTCAAAATCCTCATGCCTGATCATCCTGAGTGCTAGAAGTATAAAGTTCAGGCCCAACTAGTTATTTTATTATTTATTATTTGGACCTTGTTGCTTGCCAAGCAGGTGCTCTGCTCTTACTTCTGAGTGATATCTCCAGCCCTGATTTTTGTTGGATTTTAAAATAAGAGAGAATCCACTTATGTTAAGCTTCAATATAGCTAGGATAACAAAGCACAAGGTTCTCATGAACTTCTCTCCCTTGGTTGGCCTCAAACCCAATCCTCCCAGTCTTAGCTTCCCAAGTAGTTAGGATTAGAGGTATGGGCCTCTGACACCCAAATATTGTTTTTAACAGAAGCAAATATACTCTGAAAAGTAGTTCAGAAAATCCAGACAACTATTTAGATAAACTTTAGAAATTGGTAAACACTAAAGAATTATGATGTGACAAAACTCAAAGGCATACTGGGAATGTGGCTTTGTGGTAGAGTGCTTGCCTAGCATACACAAAGCCCTGAGTTCATTCCTCAGTACCACAGAAGCAGAAAAAGCCAAAAGGAGGGTGCTGTGGCTCAAGTGGTAGAGCACTAAGCCTTGAGCAAAAGAAATTCAGGAACAGAGCCCAGACCCTGAGTTCAAGTCCCAAGACCAGCAAAAAACAAAAAACAAAACAAACAACAACAAAAAAAACCACCTCTCAAAGGCAAAACTTTATATAACCCCAATAAGACTCTGCTCACACATAAATAGGGGCTCCTCAAGGTATTTTCAATTAAGGCCTTTTTATCTCTGAAGTAGACTGGAAAATCCTTTCTCTTCTTAGATTGCTGAGTTTATCATCAAAGGGTGATTATTTTCTGTGCCTACTGAGATCATCATGTAGTTATATCCTTTATTAATGTAACTTACATTTTTTTGTTTTTTTTTTTTTGGTCGGTCCTGGGGCTTGAACTCAGCCTGAGCGTTGTCCCTCAGCTCTGCTACAGTGCCACTTCTGTAACTTACATTTTTTTTTAAATGCAGAACCATCCTTGGATTCCAGGAATAAATTCCACTTAATCAGTTATTGTTTCTCAGTGTTTTGGCTATGATTATTGAACCAAAATTCCTCTTTCTAATATCATAAACTTTAAAGGAATTAAACATTTCCTGCTTTAAGAGATAAATCTTAGAATGAAAACTTAGAAGCTAGTTGATCACAGATAATTCTACTAAGCATTTAGGAAAGAAGCAACAAACCTTCACAAACTACTGGAAAAATCGATAGAGGAAGAGGGTGATTTTTTTTTAAAATCTGAACCTATAAGGTAGAATTAGCTCAATAACAAGAGCAAAACCACAATTAATGAAAACAGCTAGGCACTGGCATGTGCAGGTCCTAGCTACTTAGGAAGTTGACATTGGGAATTGTGGTTCAAAACCAGCCCAGGCAGGAAAGTACATGAGACTTAGCTTCCAATTAACTACCAGAATGAAACAGAAATGGAGAGGTAGCTCAAAGTAGTAGAGAGCTATCCTTGAGTATAAAAGCTCAGGAACAGTGCCCAGACCTCAAGTTCAAATCCCAGACTGGCATAAAAAGGAAAAAGAAAACCATAGACTTGATTCTGAAAGTTGGTTAACATTTTTTAAGAAAAAAATTTTTAATTGTTGCTTTTTGTAATAAGTTTTTATTGTGAAAAATACAGAGGGGTTACAATTACATGAGCAAGGTAATGAGTCTATTTCTTATCAAGCATTGTTGCCTCCTTTGTTTTTCCCCTACCATCCCTTCCCTCCCATCTCCACAACTACACTCCCCCCCCTTTAATTTTTATTATAAAGGTGATGTTACAGAGAAGCTAGTTATTGTTTTTTTCTCTGTTTATACATATATATATGTATGTATATATATAAACAACTTAAAATATAGTGTCTGCTGTGAATGGCTCATGCCTATAACCTATAAACATTATAATTAATTTCTCCAGGCTGGGATGTATCTCAGTGGCAAAGTGCTTTCCTAGCAGGTGCAACGTTCCAAGTTCAATGCCCACAACCACAATAATAATAATAAACTTTCCATAGCACTGTTTTCCTATTAACAATTAAGTTAAGATGTGACTACTCTAAGCTGGGGGTGTGGCTCAAATGGTAGAGCAAGCATGAGGCAGAGTTCAAACCCAGTACTACAAATAGAAAACAATGTGAATACTCAAAATACTGAAGATTCTCTAAATTCCTTTTTAAAAATAATTTTGAGGGCTGGGAATACGGCTTAGTGGTAGAGTCTGGCCTAGCAAACATGAGTCCCTGGGTTCAATTCCTCAGTACCACATACACAGAAACAACCAGAAGTGGCACTGTGGCTCAAGTGGTAGAGTGCTAGTCTAGAGTGCTAGTGCTAGCAAAAGCAGCTCAGGGACAGTGCCCAGGCCCTGAGTCCAAGCCCCAGGACTGGCAAAATAATAATAATTATTATTACTACTATTTATTTTATAGTTCAGTTAAGCTTAACACTTGTTGCCTTAACAAAGCATTCAAGCAGCACTTTCCCAACAAGTTGTTTTTGTGTGTGTTTTTTTTCCAGGCAGGAAAAGAAGTTTATTTATCGCACTGCTGCCCCTGCCCTGCAAGGTGGAGAGGCATAGCTGAAAAGGAGGAAAAGGAAGGGCTCCCAACAAGTCTTATAGAAAGTTGTATAGGTTACCACTATGCTTGGGGACTTACTTGTAGTGTGCTAGTCCTGGGGCTTGAATTCAGGTCCTGTATGCTGTCCTTAAGGTTTTTCTTTTGTTTTTAAGGCCAACACTCTACTACTTAAGCCACAGTTCCAATTCTTTTTTTTTTGGTGGTTAGTTGGGAGATAACAATCTCAAAGACTTTCTTGCCCTGGCTGGCTTTGAACCATGGTCCTCAGATCTCAGTTTCCTGAGTAGCTAGGATTACAGGCATGAGCCACTAGTTTTTAGCTAGCACTTTTATTTCCCAAGTTACTCTGAACCACCAATTGTATTTTCCCAGCTCATTACACTCTTCAAAGCAGTTTCATATTCACCACCTTATCTGCCCCTCCCAATTCTCCCTAAAGCAAATGGAGACTTTCGCTTTTTTTATTTGGTTGTGGGGCCTGAACTCTGGGTCTGGGCGCTGTCCCTCAGCTCCTCAGCTCAAGGCTAGTGCTCTACCACTTGAGCCACAGCGCCACTTCCGGCTTTTTCTGCTTATGTGGTGCTGAGGATTCGAACCAAGGGCCTCATGCATGCAAGGCAAGCATTCTACCACTGAGCCACCTTCCCAGCCCCTTTCACTCCCTTTTTAAAGACATTGAGAACCATCTAGTCCACTTATAAACTAGTTAACCAGTAGTGGGCTTATAATTACAGTCCCAGAAACCTGCATCCATGCTTACCAATTCCCAGAAGCTATCTTGCAGGGCAAAATGAACTCTGTATTAAAAGGATGCATCAGGGTCATTGCAAAAAACGGCAAACAACTCCTGTCAAAATATCAAACCTATGGTCCTTGGAAGATAATGAACTAAGTGAACTGTTTAGTTAAGATAGTAAGAACTCTGACACCCACTTTCAGACTGGTCAGAGAACTTCTGTTATGTGACTTTCACTGCAATACACAGTGAACTGGAGCCTTGTCTTGATCCATTACCTGCCTTGTTTGTGCAACCTGGATGGTGCAAAGGAGAACTTCCACACACGATCTTTTACTTCTGCTGTGAGATTAATGAAAGCAAATTTACATGAGGGAATTGATTCTACTAATGACCCTTAAAGTTGCCGGAAGAAGATGGATATTAAGACACAGAAAGATTTTAAAAGTCAATACAAATTTTCCTTTGTAAAAAAAGTATTAAAAAACCCCACAAAATCCAGAACCTTCCATTTCCTAAACTAGAGGTAAAAAGACTTAACTGTGGTTCACCTTTGTCCTCTGAAGCTTTTAATATTCGGCTCAGTTTAACTTCCCACAACTACCAATCACAGAGTCATGCCCAGCAGTTTATACACAATAAGGTCCAGTTCCTTCTTCCATCATAAATGTAATTTCAGGCCTGGAATACAGGACTTAACTAACTCAAAGACTAAGGTATCAGTACTGTGGACCAAGGCATTCAGACCACAATAATTCTGGGCAATTATTACTTATCTAGCATTTACTTTAGGTATCAGACTCTTTTATCTTATTTTACACATCTCAACATTTTAATCCTTCAAAGTATACCAAGTATCATTACATCTACTATCTAAGCACAAAAGGTGAGAAAATGGCCCAAGTTAACATAGCAACCAAAGGGTAGATGAAACACTTGAACCCGGGCCTTCATCTTCACCATCCAAACTGCCTAGCAGCCCATTATAATCCCAATGTGACCATTAGACTACCTGCATGACCTTGGGCCCGGCATTTCATACCTCTAGGCCTCAGTTTCCTTCACGGTTATAAGTGAGGTACATTAGACAAGCTTTTGGTCGTTTTCTTGCTTTTGAAGATCCGGAGAATCTCCGACTGGATTATTACCTACCCCCAACACACACATCGGGTGCTACAATCGGTAAGACTGAAGTTTTCCAAGCACTGAATGTTCTAGTACATTCTCCTTATAGTAGAGGGTGTTAGGGTCCAGTTTCCGTTTCGAGGGGCTTAGTTTTCAAGCTCTGTATCTGGAAAGCTAATTCTATATATATAAGGTAATCTGTTGGTTCGATTCACCATTCCCTACTACTGGGGATCCCCAGTAGGCCCGATCCCCGCTCCACATCCCCAAAGGGTTAATTCAGCCCACCTCAGGGTGGCCCGGGCGGCCAGTCCCAGGCCTAAGAAGCCCGAAGAGCGAAGCCACAAGAACGTGTTCGCGTCCTCGGAGGTCAAGGGAGGCCCCAGGACACCTGCCACGCCTCCCGACCCCGGCGGCGCGGCCTGGGCCGGGCTCCCCAAGCCAAGCTGCCCGAATTCCGCCTCTCCCATCACCGCAGGCGCGTCGGCCTGGGCCCGAGCCTCGGAAAAGCCAGCGCCACCCCCGAAGACCCCGACCACGCCCGACCCCCTCGGCCGCCGTGAGGCGTTCGCACGCCCTCCCCCACCCTCCCCCCCACCGCCGCGGTCCTCACAGGCCCGAGCACCCGTGCGAAACCTCCCACCTCACCTCAGGCTAACCGGAGACCACAGGCGGTGTCCGCGCTCCTTCCACCCGCACACCTGGCCGCGCGCTGCAGAGGAGACAGAGGCGGAGGCGGCCCGACCGTCACGTGCCGCAGATCCAAAAGGCCTCGGCTACCGCCGCCGCGCGAGCGAGCCCCACCGCACGAAGCCCAGCCCTGCGTCCGCCCCTCTCTCCTGAGTAGATACGACTAGCGCCAAGTCCCGCCCACCTGCGTAGGACCCGAGATTCGGTTGGCCGGTGAGGCTATCGCTCTATATACCTTCCCATACGCCCCCTAGGGCTATTCTTCGTGGAGCGTGGGGATTGGTCGAGAGTGAGGCAGGAAGTGGCTGTTGGTTGGGCTGAAGGCAAGGTGGGGAGGGACGCAATCGGGTGGGCGCGCGCGTCCGGGGGCGAGGCGGGGCAGGGCGGGGTGGGCTCGCCCGCGTTCTCGCTCCTAGTTGCCCCGTTGCCTCAGTGGGCGCCTCGCCCAGCGCCGCGAGCCCCGCCTTCCGTGCCGATCCAGATGTGTGAAGCTGGCCCTGGCTTCAGCTGCCCCTCGCTGGATGGGTGCGCCAGGCCGATTTTATCAGCGAGGGTCGCGTACTGGGCCCCGGGTCGGTGCCTGAAGGATCCCCGCCGTGCTCGGCTGGGACTGCGCCAGCGCTTTGAAAGCAGGCGCCATCCTTCCTGCAGAGTCACGGCTCTGGCCCCGAAGCCTGCAGCCTCTTCTCTGCCTCACGTAAAACTCGAGCTAGAAAGGGATAGATAACCTTAGGTTTGACTTCAATAAGATTGGCTGTGCCCTGCTGACAGGGCTGAGAGAAAAGAACGAGGCGGAGGGACGATTCACCGTCGTGCCACCATTTTTATAACCGTTGTCAATCTACTGAAAACCGCAGAAAAGGGAAGTGGCCCAGGGTCTGGACGTCCGAGTCTCCCCGCCATTTGTGACTCAGAGCTTTGCATGCCAGAGAAAGACTAGAATTAGTGGGTGTAGTGTCTACGACTACAGCCAGCTACCTCTATTCTTGCCTGCCACTTGGAAGGAGAAAAAGGGAGTAAAGAAAGGTTTGATGTTTGAGTTTAGTGACCTCCAACTACACCAGAAGAGTCTTTGCTTTCCTTATCTCCATTTTTCTAGGAAAGTGAAAATGCAAAGAACACAAAGCCAGTTCTAGTTGCAATTACTCAGGAGGCCGAGGTAGACAAATTTTTATTTTTGCCAGTCCTGGGGCTTGAACTCAGGGCCTGGGTGCTGTCCCTGAACTTTTGTGCTCAAGGCTCCTGCTTTACCATGTTGAGTCTCAGCTCCACTTCTGATTTTCTGGTGGTTAATTGGAGCCAAGCGTCCTTCCCCGGGCGGGCAGGCTTCCCACCACCACCCTCAGATCTCAGCCTCCTGAATAGCTAGGATTACAAGTGTGAGCTACCAGCGCTCAGTATCTTTGGGTTCTTTAACATCTCAATATACTTAAACGTTAGTTTCAGTGGATTTTGTTCTTATAACCAAAAACAGCACCCAACTGAAAAGCAAAGAAGCCAGGGAAAATTTCATAGTAAAGCTAATATGCTAATAAAGTTTTTGTGTGTGTGTGTGTGTGTGTGGTTTTTTTTTTTTTTTGTCAGTCATGGGGGTTTGAACTCTGGGCCTGTGTACTTTTTACTCAAGGCTAGCACTCTACAACTTGAGCCACAGTTCCACTTCGAGCTTTAGTGGTTTAGTGGAGGTAAGAGTCTCACAGACTTTTTCTGCCAGTGCTGGCTTCAAACTGGGATCCTCAAATCTCAGCCTTCTGAGCCTAGGATTACAAATGTGATCCACCAGAACTTGGCCCAACACACTTTGCACCTGGTTGTTCCCAAACACAACACCGATTTTACATATGCTGTTCCCTTCTCTCATCTAAAGAAGCCATCCTCGGAGAACTCTCCACTCTCCTTTTGCCTTCCATTCTAGATGGAATTAGTTCTTCCCTCACATCCCCCCTAAATTCTCTTCAGTTTCGCCATCTTTTAGCATTTAGATTTGCTGGAGTAACTTGCTCATATACTCTTCCTTTATGTACATTTAAAGTTTTTTAATTGGAACGAGTGACTTCCAGAACTATATTTGTTTTGTCTGTTGAGGGACTTGAACTCAGGCTTGTGCCATCCTGAACTGGGAATTACAATGGAAGCTGTACTTTCCTTTCAGGGCTACCTGACCCCCACTTCTTCCCTTCCCTCCTTCTTTAGGCACTTCTATCCACTTTTGATTTTCAGTGCTGGGGTGGATGGGACCTTGTGCCTGCTAGGCAATCAGTCTGCCATTGAGCTTTGCCTTCAGCCCCAGCCTTCATTATCCTATATGGTCTAGTGTGCCTGTCAGCTCTCCTTTTGTATGCTGGCTCCTCAAGCCCAGGACTAATTAAACTCTTTTTTTTCTTGGTCAGTTGTGGGGCTTGAACTATGGGTCTGGGCACTGTCCCTCAGTTCTTCAGCTCAAGGCAAGCACTCACCACTTGAGCCACAGCACCACTCCCGGTTTTCTGGTGGTTAATTGGAAATAAGAGTCTCTCGGACTTTCCTGCCCAGGCTGGCTTTGAACCTTGGTCCACAGATCTTGGCCTCCTGAGTAACTAGCATTACAGGTGTTAGCCACCAATGCCCGGCTCCTTTTTTTTTTAAATTATTGTTATTATAAAAGTGATGTCCAGCCACACACTGTACAGGCTCATGTCTATAATTCTAGCTGTTCAAGAGGCTGAGATCTGTGGACTGAGGTTCAAAGTCAGACCAGGCAGGAAAGTCTGGGAGACTTTTATCTCCAAGAAACCACCAGAAAACCAGAAGTGGCTCTATGGCTCAAGTGGTAGCATGGTAGCCTTGAGCTGAAGAGCTGAGAGACAGTGCCCAGGCCCAGAGTTCAGGCTCCATGACCGACCAAAAAAAGAAAAAGAAAAAAGGTGATGTACAGAGGAGTTACAGTTAAATAAGTCAGGTTATGTACACCTTTCTTTCCTTTCTTTTTGTTGTTGTTGGTGGTGGTCATGGGGCATGAACTGTGGACCTGGGCACTGTCCCTTAGCTCTTCAGCTCAAGGCTAGCACTCTACCATTTAAGCTACAGCACCACTTCTGGCTTTTTCTTCTTATGTGGTGCTGAGGAATCGAACCCAGGGCCTCATGCATGGAAGGCAAGCGCTCTACCACTAAACCACCTTCCCAGCCCTTTTTTTTCCTTTTGTTGGTCTTGGGTTTTCTGGTGGTTTACTAGAGAGAAAGAGTCTCCCAGACTTTCCTGTCCAGGCTGACTTTGAACTGTGATCCTCAGATATCAGCCTCCTGAGTAGGTAGGATTATAGGCGTGAGCCACCAGCACCAAGCTGGACACATTTCTTTTTGGACAATGTTACTCCTTCACTCCTTCTCCCCATTTTCCCCCTCTGGAAGTCCTTTTTTAAAATGTATTTTATTCATCTTAAAGTCACAAACACCTTTTAATCTTTTTTTTTAAAGACTTTGACTTTATTTATTTGGGTCCAGTCGTGGGACTTGAACTCTGGGCCTGGGCGCTGTCCCTTAGCTCTTCAGCTCAAGGCTAGCGCTCTACCACTTGAGCCACAGCGCCACTTCTGGCTTTTTTTCTTTTTGCTTATGTGGTGCTGAGGAATCGAACCCAGGGCCTCAGGCATGCAAGGCAAGCGCTCTACCTCTGAGCCACCTTCCCAGCCCCGCCTTTTTTTCACAATGACAGTCATCATCTTAATCTACATTGCTTATGAATTCTATGACCTTTCACAATTAAACAAGTCCTTTACAAGTTGGGTGATATGTACATTTCTTACCTTTTGCTTAGTATCAGCTGTTCCCTCTTTCTCTCTCATTCCCTCTCTCCCATCACTGCAACTGGGCTTTTCTATGTACTTGAGACTAATGTGTTTGAGGAAAGTTTGAGTTCTGGAGTTCAGGAATGGAATACATTCAAATGTATTAAGCAATCTATCCATGTTGTGCTGTTGAGTGCCATAACTGAACTAAGAAACATAGTCATGCATGTCTTTCTATAATGTCAGAATTTATTGAGCAGCAGTAAATTCACAGTAGCAGTGACAATTTTGCTGGTGTTAATTCACAAAGTTCTACTAATTTCACTCAGTCCTAAGCCTATTAGCAAATTGGTTTTTATTCTAATCTTAATAATATTAACTCATATCACACATTTCACTTCATAATGACTTTCAGGAGAATGGCTAATGAAAGGTTAAAGTTGCTCTAGGGCTCAAAGGTGCCTTGCTGAAGGCAAGTACAGAGCAGATACAAATGAAAAGAGCATCACTGCAGGTGGTTAGATATTAACCCAGTCCCAGAGCCCGTGATGGCAACTGCGCAGAGTTCTCTAGGGATAAGAGTTGGTTTCAGGCTTAATTTCTGGGCCTGGGCCAGGCAATTGCAATTTAGGTGGGTCATCTCCAGCAGGGAGACCCAGCTGAGCTGCAGCTCTAGGGACAGAATTCTGTTGTTACCTGTTGATCCACGAGGCCTGCACATGATAGTTCATGGTGTCACCCTACCCCAGAGTGTTAGGTGCCCCTCCTTTTATGTGATTAAGGTAAAGGGGTGTTGCATCCCTGGTCTAGTGTGTTGGATAAACTCGTAGGCCTTGTTTTTCTGATATGATTTTAGTTTGAATTCAGGGCTTTGCACTTGGTAAGGTAACACTTTACCACTTGAGTCATGGCATTTTTTTTTATTATTATTATTGTTGGTTGTGGAGCCTGAACTCTGGGCCTGGGCGCTGTCCCTCAGCTCTTCAGCTCAAGGCTAGTGCTCTACCACTTGAGCCACAGTGCCACTTCCGGCTTTTTCTGCTTATGTGGCGCTGAGGGATCAAACCCAGAGCTTCATGCATGCAAGGTAAGCACTCTACCACTGAGCCACCTTCCCAGCCCCTGATGGCATGTTTTTTACTAGTTGTTTTTTTTTTTTTTGGGTCCGGTCGTGGGGCCTGAACTCTGGGCCTGGGCGCTGTCCCTCAGCTCTTCAGCTCAAGGCTAGCGCTCTACCACTTGAGCCACAGCGCCACTTCCGGCTTTTTTCTTTTTGCTTATGTGGTGCTGAGGAATCGAACCCAGGGCCTCAGGCATGCAAGGCAAGCGCTCCATCACTGAGCCACCTTCCCAGCCCTACTAGTTGTTTTTTAGATAGAGTCTCACAAACTTCCCTGCTGAAACTGGCCTTGAACTTGGATACTCTGCTCTCAGTATTTAGGATTACATGTATGTTATCTGCACCCAACCTAGGATGCTTTTGATAAGCCCATGTGCCCACAAATTCCTGATTTTATTTGATA
Organism: Dipodomys ordii; assembly: GCF_000151885.1. Classification (NCBI taxonomy): domain Eukaryota; kingdom Metazoa; phylum Chordata; class Mammalia; order Rodentia; family Heteromyidae; genus Dipodomys; species Dipodomys ordii. Next base: position 2,504,131 of record NW_012267351.1, read on the forward strand.
AGTTCACAGGTGTTACTCTTTTATCCAACTTTATCACTCTGCGTCACAGTTTGTGTTAAACAGATGGTGAGGCTGTTAAGCTTGCGCAAACAAGAAAGACATAGAGCGATCGTGCCTCAGTATTTGGGCTTCCAATTAACCACCAAAAAGCCAGAACTGATGGTGTGGCTCAAGTTTGCATTTCAAGGCCAGACTGGGCAGGAAAGTTCCCTAGACTCTACCTCCAAAATAACCGGCAAAAAGCAGGGCTGCAGCCTGGTGCTGGTGGCTCACAGATGTAATCTTAACTACACAGGAGTCTGAGATCTGAGGATCAAGGTTCAAAGCAAGCCCAGGCAGGAAAGTCTATGATACTCATTTCCAATTAGCTACCAAAAAACCAGAAGTGGAGCTGTGGTTCAAGCATGAGAGTGCTAGCCTTGAGCAAAAGAGCTCAGGGACAGTGCCCAGGCCTTCAGTTCAAGCCCTAGAACTGGCACATTCTGAAGTTTTTAGGTATAAAGTCCTGCAGTGCACATAAATGGTTCAGAAATAAGGCAAAATAGGATATAATGCTGACAGCAGGGAATCTGGATCATGTACATATAGGCATTCTTTCTTCATTTTTAAGAGAACAGCTTTTTAAAGGTTTCAACAGAATAACAAGCTCAAAAGAAAAGCAGACTTTCACAATTCAAGAAAACTCTCCAGACCTTATTTTGAAATCAAAAGCCCAGAACACAATTCTGTTTTGTACAGATTGCCTCAGGCTGTCATGAAATGAAAACAGGCCCCTGTGTAAAAAGAAATTTTGTGAGATAAACCAAGCATTCACCACACCACACAAGTGTGTGTCAACATAAATCTACCATAAATTCACTCATTTACAGCTCTCCTGTAATATAGCTCCATAATAAATTTATAAGCATATATAAAGTAAACTCCCAGCTAGATGCTGGTGGCTCACACCCATAATCCTACTCAGTAGGCTGAGATCTGAGGATCATGGTTCAAAGCCAGCCCAGGCAGGAAACTCCACTAAGAATTATATCTCCAACAAACCCCTCAAAAAAGCCAGAAGTGAGCTGGGCACTGGTGGCTCACACCTGTAATCCTAGCTATTCAAGAGGCTGAGATCTGAGGATCATGGTTCAAAACCAGCCTGGGCAGGAAACAGTGTGAGATTCTTATCTCCAATAAACCACTCAGAAAACTGGAAATGACACTGTGGCTTAAGTGCTAGAGCACTAGCCTTGAGCTGAAGAGCTGAGCCAAAGTCCAGCTGAAGAGCCCAGGTCCAGAGTTCAAGCCCCATAACAACAACAACAAAAGCCAGAAGTGGTACTGTAGCTCAAGTGGTAGAGCACTTACCTTGAGCAAAAAGAAACTCAGGGCCCCAAGCCCAAAGTTCAAACCCCAGGACCAGCAAAAAATAAATTAAATTTTAAAAAATCCTAGTGGGCTAGGAAGATGGCTCAGTGTTAAGAGTGCTTGCCTTGCATGTATGAGGCCCTGGGTTCGATTCCTCAGCACCACATAAACAGAAAAAGCCCAAAGTGGGGCTGTGGCGCAAAGTGGTAGAACACTAGCCTTGAACTGAATAACTGAGGGAACAGTGCCCAGAGTTCAGGCCCCACAACTGAAGGAAAAAAAAAATCCTAGCTCTAAATACATGCCTATCAGACAATCTTTTTGTTTTTGTTTTTTGGTTGGTTGTGGGGCTGGAACTCTGGGCCTGAGCGCTGCCCCTGCACTCTTCAGCTCAAGGCGAGTGCTCTACCACTTCAGCCACAGAGCCACTTCTGGTTTTTGAGTGGTTTATTGGAGATAAGAGTCTCATGGACTTTCTTGCCTGGGCTAGCTTTGAACCCCAATCCTCAGATCTCAGCCTCCTGAGTAGCTAGGATTATAGGCATAAGCCACCAGTGCCCGGCTGCAGACAATCTTTGAAGGGTCCCTAGCATCCAATTGTTAAGAGAACTCTGAATAGCAAACATGAGTGTTTATTTGTGGAAAATTCATATGCAAATACAAAAAGGTCTAGAAGGTCAAAGCAAATCTTTATATTTTTCCAAGATTTACTACAAGATACCAAAACTTACTTTATGCTGCAATAACAGGAAATCATGGCACTGGTACAACAATAAAGAAGTCAGGTATGATGGTGCACAGCTATAATCCCAGCACTCTGGAAGCTGAGGAAGGAGGATTTGAGGTCAGGCCTAGACTATGCTACACAGTGAGACCCTGTGGCAAGATACCAGCAAAATATACAAAGCAAAACTTAACAAAACAAGAGACTGGGCTGGGAAGGTGGTTCAGTGGTAGAGAGCTTGCCTTGCATGCATGAGGCCTTGTGTTGGATTCCTCAGCACCACATAAGCAGAAAAAAAAAAAGCAGGAAGTGGCACTGTGGCTCAAGTGGTAGAGTTCTAGTCTTGATCTGAAGAGCTGAGGGACAGTGCCCAGGCCCAGAGTTCAGGTCCCACAACCAGACCAAATAAATAAATAAAGAGACCAAGGGAGAAAGATCATCACATCTGGCATGTTTGTGTGAACCTATAGTGCAGCTATAGTGTTAAGACATGCAGAAAAAGGAAACTCATACAAGAAACCCTCTCCATGAATAAAAATTAACTAAAAAATGGAGCACAGACCTAGAAGTAAAGCTAACACTGTATATTTTCTAGAAAAGCACAGAAGATCCTAATAACCTTAGTTTTGGTAGAGTTCTTAAATATGACACAACAGCATCAAGTATGAAAGAAAAAAAATGACAAATTAGATGGCATCAATTTTTTTTAAGTCTACAAACTTTGCTGGGTGCTGGTGGCTCATGCCTGTAATCCTAGCTACTCAGGAGGCTGAGATCTGAGGATCGTAGTTCAAAGCCAACCTGGGCAGGAAAGTCTGTGAAACTCTTATCTCCAATAAACCACCAGAAAACCCCAAGTGGCACTGTAGCTCAAGTGGTAGAGCACTAGCCTTGAGCTGAAAAGCTGAGGGACAGTGCTTAGGCCCAGAGTTCAAGCCGCAAAAATGACCAAAAAAAAAAAAAAAAAGATTACAAACTTTTACTCTAAAAGGCAAGTCACAGCCTGAGAGGAAGTATTTGCAAAATACATCTGTCAAAACACTGAAAACCTTCAATGCAATTTAATGATCAATTTTTTAAATGGGCAAAAGACTTGAAACAACCACTTTCTCTAGGTGGATAACAAACACAATAAAAAAATGTTCATCATAGCTGTTTGAGAAATGCAAATTAAAGCCAGATTTAGGCATGCAAGGCAGTAGCTCAAAAAGATTCTATCATACCAAGTATTGGCTAGGATGCAGAGGAACAGAAACTTTCACTGTTGTAGAGGATGCAGTACAACCAGTTTGGAGAAAGGTTGGGCAGTTTCATAAAAAGATAAACATATTCCTGCCCTATGACCCAGACATTCCACTCCCAGGAATTAATTCAAGAGAAATGAAAGCATACATCCAAGCTAGGCATGGTGGTGTACACCTGTAATTCCAGTGAAGCTAAGGCTAAAGGATCTCACATTTAAGGCCAGTCTGGGCTACATAGGAAAATAAGAGACCCAACTCAAAAGAAAACAAAACAAAAACAAAAAAGGCACACATCTATTCAAAGACTTGTACAGACTTGTCCTTAGCTGCTTAGTTGTTGATCTGTAGTTTATCCCAGGGCCTCAGGCATGCAAGGCAAGCGCACTACCACTGAGCCACCTTCCCAGCACTGATTTGTAGTTTATCTTGAACTGGAAACCCAAATTCTCATCAGCAGGTGAACTGAAAACTGTGTGTAAATGCGCAACATTTCAAATTATGCTGCAAGAAACCAAAGTCACTTGGCCAAACAGTACATAGTGAATAATTCAACTTGCATAAAATTGCTGAAAATACAACTGATTGCAAATATAGGAACTTTTGAGATAATGGATATCTTCATTCTGATATTGGTAGTGGAGGTTATGTCACATAACAAATCAAAGCCTAGGGGCTGGGGCTTTAGCCCAGCGGAAGGCCCTGGTTCCAGTCCTCAGCCCTGGGGAAAAAAAAAAAATCAAAGCCTATCAATGCATACATTATGAATGTATGTGGTTTACTGTATCAATTATATCTCAATAACACTTATAGTCCCAGCTACTCAGTTGGCTGACAGGCCACCCCCTTCAGCCCAGGAGTTCAAGGCCAAACGCAGGGAGTATACACTGAAGACAAAAGAAAAATTATTAATGAAAAAAATTCCCAGAAGGTGGCGCTGTCACCTCCCATGTGGTCTCTTGGGCCTTGGGAGCTAGCGCCCCTGGAACTGGGTCAGGCCTTGCAGAAGGGTAGATTAACTAGAAAGCCCTGGGAAGAGGCCCCTGAGGTCAGAAATGACAAGGAGAGGTGATGGCAGTTAGGACTGACTTCACTTCCTTCCACCATCCCCAAACATGACGCTTGTCCTTCCATGTACAACTGCTTTCTGCTTCTAGACGCCAGATCTTCCACAGGCTGGAGTCTCATTTAATGAACATGAAGTGCCTTTTTTGACTACCTTGGCTAAATTAATTCCTACCCCTCACTCTGTCCCGAAGTCACTTGGTGCATTTTTTTCTGCTTATTTTCTTCACTGCATGTACCACAATTAGAAGCCATTTGGTAACTTTCTTGTTTTTTTTGCTGGTCATACGGCTTGAACTCTGGGCTTGGGCGCTGTCCCTCAGCTTTTCAGCTCAAGGCTAGCACTCTACCACTTGAGCCACAGCACCACTGCCAGTTTTTTCTGCTTATGTGGTGCTGAGGAATTGAACCCAGGGCCTCATGCATGCAAGACAAGCACTCTACCACTGAGCCACCTTCCTAGCCCTTTCTTGTATTTTTTTTTTGGGGGGTCCAGTCGTGGGGTCTGAACTCTGGGCCTGGGTGCTGTCCCTCAGCTCTTCAGCTCAAGGCTAGCACTCTACCACTTGAGCCACAGGGCCACTTCCAGCTTTTTTTAAAAAAAAATTTTCTGCTTATGTGGTGCTGAGGAATCGAACCCAGGGCCTCATGCATGCAAGGCAAATGCTCTACCACTGAGCCACCTTCCCAGCCCCCCTTTCTTGTATTTTATTTATTTTGGTCAGTTGTGGGGCTTGAACTCTGGGCCTAAGCACTGTCCCTCAGCTCTATAGCTCAAGGCTAGCTATCTACCACTTGAGCTATAGTGCCACTTCCAGTTTTCTGGTGGTTTATTGGAGATAAGCCCGGGCTGGCTTTGAACCGTGATCCTCAGATCTCAGCCTCCTGAGTAGCTAGGATTACAGGTATGAGCCACCTGTGCTTAGCTCTAGGAGACTCTTTTTTTTTTTTTTTGGTCCAGTCGTGGGGCCTGAACTCTGAGCCCGGGCGCTGTCCCTCAGCTCTTCAGCTCAAGGCTAGCGCTCTACCACTTGAGCCACAGCGCCACTTCCAGCTTTTTTCTTTTTGCTT
>NW_012267351.1:2509631-2516261 GCF_000151885.1 Dipodomys ordii
GCTGTCCCTCAGCTCTTCAGCTCAAGGCTAGCGCTCTACCACTTGAGCCACAGCGCCACTTCCAGCTTTTTTCTTTTTGCTTATGTGGTGCTGAGAAATTGAACCCAGGGCCTCATGCATGCAAGGTAAGCGCTCTACCACTGAGCCACCTTCCCAGCCCCCTTTCTTGTATTTTAATATTCCCTTCTCTTCCTCCTTCCTCTATGCTGTTAAGTGTTCCACCCAAATCTTTGTTACTGCTAGTACACTCGGTAACTCACAGGTGCCCTTACCATGAACTGGCTGAAATATGAGGGCTCTAAAGAAGAGTGAGGCTGCCAGGCGCCAGTGGCTCATGCCAGTAATCCTGGCTACTCAGGAGGCTGAAATCTGAGGATCAAAGCCAGCCCTGGCACGAAAAGTCTGAGACTCTTATCTCCAATAAACCACTCAGAAAACTGGAAGTGGCACTGTGGCTCAAGCACTAGAATGGTAGACTTGAGCTGAAGAGCTGAGGGACAGCACCCAGGCCCAGAATTCAAGCCCCATGACCAGAAAACACACACACACGCGCACACACACACACACACACAGAGTGAGGCTACAACATGCTGGCTCCCTTTCCTCAAGGAGACCTCACTCTGGGCTGCAATTTGTGCTCGCCATCAGACCAAGTAAGTTTATACCAAGACCACCACACTCTTGCTTCAGTTTTATTTCTGCTCTCCCCTGCTGCCTCACTCTTGTGAAAGCACTTCCCTTATAACTTTTCAGTTGTGGGGGCCTGGGTTCTGTCCTGTAGCTACTTTGCTCTAGGCTGACACTATACCACTTGAGCCACAGCACCACTTCTAGCTTTTTGCTGGTTAACTGGAGGCAAGAGTCTCATGGAATTTCCTAAGCTGGCTTCAAACTGCGATCCTCAGATCTCCGCTTGCTGAGTCATTAGGATTACAGGCGTGAGCCACTGGTGCCCTGCTTCCCAGGCTCAGTCTTCAGAGCAATCTCGACTTGCAAGAATTCACCATTCTTCAGACCAGCATCAATCCAGTCTGAGGACAGTATTCCCAGGGTCTAACTGCCTTCCACTAGATGGAAGAGTATGTACTTTACATGTACAGGTCCTGGATTCAATTCCAGCACCAAAAAAAAAAAAAAATTCTCACCACCAAAATGAGCCCTGAACCTCCTCTAATACACAGGACACATATAAGTGCTGAAAAAAATCATGACTTGAAGGCAAGGGTGAGCTGAGGGTCCATGTTTTTAACCACTGAGCTGTCAACGCCTCTTCTATCTTGGGGAGGCCTGGGGTTGGGCTGGAGGCATTGTGAGTCATAGCTAGTACACAGTTGCTGAGTGGTTCAGAGATGTGGTCAAACCTACAACAGCAGCTTGGCACCCCAACCCATCTTCCAGGTGAGGCACACAAGCTGCAGATGTTGGGGAAGGGTTCTCTGGGCCTTACTGGATGAGGATTCCAGAGATGGGAATCCAGTTCCCTCAACTAGATGGGGTGCCTGGGAGGGTACTATCCAGCCTCTGCCCAGCTGTGAGGAGTATGTGTTGAATTAAGGAAGGCGCACTGGAGGTAACCCTGCCCATTATTCTCTTTTCTATTTCTCTTTTCCCCTCCATGGACAATAGAAGCAGCTCGTATTCTCATACAATAGAAACAGCCCTTACTAAGAGTGGTGTGAATAGACCAACAGAGAGAATGAAACTTGTCTATTTGCTATCTGGACTTCAGATCCCTTTTGGGTGTGGTCTGCTTAGAACAACGGTTAAAAGGTGTGCACAGCACTTGTTTCTTGGAACCCTAAGCAATCCTAAGGTCTTGGCAAAGGTTCATGCCCCAGGATGTCACTACATCTGTCTTCCCAGCTAGAAGAAAGATATTCAAGGAATATTCTTGAAGGCACAAACAGGTTATGTTGTTCAGATCAGGGTCTGCCAGGGATCAGGTTCAGGTTCAAAGTTGTCAAATAACTGAATGATGGGAGTGATCTTAGTGCTGGTTATACTAGACATCGCACAATACTCTGCAGGCTCCCTATCTAACCTTGACTTTGGAATCCTCCCCAATAGAATGAAGAATCTGATGAGCTTGCCTGTTTGAGCACAAGGTGCGGTGAGGGGGCATGGCTCAAGGGATAGAACACAGGTGCCCAGGGGCACACTTCTAGCTTCCTCTAAACCCAGGACCAACTCTACCCAAATTCTTCCCCACATATGGAACACAAAACTCACCCCTATCCCCTATTACCCATGCCCATCGCAGCTAGACAAATCCTCCTTTACAAATCTACTTATCTTTACTACTGGTCTTTCTTCACCCAGGACCCTGTCCAAGGGCAGCCGCAATCCTAGTTTTGTTTTGGTTTTTGTTTTTTCCATTTTGAACTTTATTGCTGATCCTGGGGCTTGAATTCAGCACCTGGGCACTGTTCTTGTGCTTCTTTTTGTTCAAGGTTAGCACCTCTTATCACCTCAGCTACAGATCCACTTCTTTTTAAATTTAAAAAAAATTGTTTTTAGTTTATTGGAGATAAAAGTCTCACAGACTGCTGAGTCTGGCTTTGAGCAACCCTCCTCAGATCTTAGCCTCCTGAGTATTACAAGCTAGGATTCTAAGCCTGAGCCACCAGCACCCAGAAATGGACTTTATTTCTTCCCTCTAAATTATGGCATATTCTACCTAGCACACAAACAGCTCATGATGCAATCACAGTACTACTTGCTCACCTGTGAGTCTAACCTTACTTTTTTTTTCGGGGGGGGGTGGTTCTGGGACTTGAATACTGGGCCTTTTGCTCAAGTCTATTGCTCTACCACTTGAGCCACAGCTCCATTCTGTGATTAATGGATATTGTTAGTCTCAAAGACTTTCCTGCCCAGGCTGTCTTCAAACTGTTATCCTTAGCTCTCAGCCTCCTGAGTAGTTAGGATTACAGGCTTAAGCCATCTGTGCCTGTTTTGTTTTTCTCTCTGCGTGTGTGTGTGTGTGTGTGTGTGTGTGTGTGTGTTTGACTAGTACTTGGGTACTGTACTCAGGGCCTGGGTTCTGTCCAGTAGCTGTTTTGCTCAAGGCTGACGCTGTACTTGAGCCACAGCTCCACTTCTAGCTTTTTTTGCTGCTTAACAGGAGGTAAGAGTCTCATGGAACTTCTTGCCTGGGCTGAATTCGAATTGAGCTCCTCAGACCTCAGCTTCCCGAGTTGCTAGGATTACAGGCGTGAGCCACTGGCGCCCTGCCGGGTACTAGATCTCTGTGAATTTATCTGTACCCAGGGTCTGACTCCCCAAAGTGGTCTTTGGGCAAGCTTGAGCTACAGGGTTGGCCGACCATCTACTTAACCCGGGCCTTGGCTTAGCAAAGGGGGGGGGGGCAGGCTGCTGACCCAGGACCATTTACGGCTCCAGCAGTCAGCCTCAGGCTCACCGGCATCTTTGAGGACACCGGGTGCAGCCTTTTGTGACCGCCCCCCTCCCTCCTCCTTCCATCCCCCGCAGCTCCCCCGACAAGGCCCCGCCCATCATTCCTCGCCCTGGAGGCCTTCGAGTGCCTGGCTTGGAGCCAAGCGGCCGGCCGCCTGTGGGAACAGCTGCGGCAGTTCTGGGCGGACCACTTCTCGCGCCGTTTCCGGCCGCGACGGCCTCCGCTGCGCCGCATCTCGTCCATGTCCACCTTCTACCTGCTGGACCACCGCACGCGCCAGGCCGAGCTGGGCCTGAGCTACGGCGCGCCGCGCACGCGCCTCAGCGACGAGGCGTTCGTGTTCCGCGGGGGCCGCTGGGCCGCCGAGGGTCAGCTGACCCAGGCGCGGCTGCCACCAGCGCCGCCGACCCTCTCCAACTGGAAGCCGGCGCAGGCGCAGCGCACCAAGAGCCAGGTGCTGTTGGAGGAAAACAACTACCTGAAGCTGCAGCAGGAACTGCTCATGGACATGCTGACTGAGACCACGGCGCGCATGCACCTGCTGGAGAAGAAGCTCGACCCCGACGTCAGCCCCGCCGCCGCGGCGCGCGCCTGGCAGAGGAAGATGCGCAAGCGCGAAAACGCCAACGGCGTGCTCATGATCCAGCCGCGAGCGCTGGAGTCGCGGTGACGTAATAAAAAGCCCCGTGAGGCGCACGCGCGTCTCGCCCCTCGCCCCGGGGGTGGTAGTTGGAACGTCTAGGCTGCAGTGCGCATGCGGGTGCGGGCGGGGCGGCCTGCTCTGCAGGGACTGGGCTGGACCCTCGGGTGCGGCGGCGGCGGCGGCGGGCTGGTGACGCTGACCTTGGGTCGGATGAGCGGGGTGGTGTGCGCATGCGTGCTCGCGCTCCTCCGCGGGAGCCTAGCGCGCCACGCGAGTGGGGCGGTGCGGGGCGGGTGGCTAGCGATGGCCGCACTGGTTTCCTGCCGCAGGGAAGGGAGGGTGAAGTGGGCTGGGTCGGGATCCTCTTTGCTTTGTGCCTGGAGACGCCTGAGGGTTGTTAATTAAGAGCCTTTCCGGCCTGGACGGAAGCCTTCCCGAGACCTCGCGCGGTGCAGCGGCTCACGCCTGTGAGCGTAGCTGCGCTGGAGGCTGAGATCTGGGGATCACAGAGGTTCCCAGCCAGCCTGGGCGCCAAGAGTCCCTGACTCTCATCTCCGTTTATCCACTCACAAAGCCTGAAGTAGAGCTCTGGCTCCACCGGTGGGAGTTCCAGCCTTGAGGGGAAAAGCCAAGGGACTGACCGTGCCCCGGCCCACCGCCCAAGTATCAGCACACACACACACACACACACACACACACACACACGTGGTAAATCCTGCAGGGCTTGGAGCACTTTTCTGGGACTACCTGTAGAAGAAGAATGTGTGTTCTTTGTCCATCTTGACTTGCTTTTAGGAATAAAGCAGGGGTTACTAAGCCACTATTGGCCCATTAAATCAAGGCACTATTTTTTTTCTTTTGTCGGTCATGGGTCTTGAACTCTGGGCCTGAGCGCTGTCCCTTAGCTCTTCAGCTCAAGGCGAATGCGCTACCATTTGAGCCTCAGCGCCACTTCCGGTTTTCTGGTGGTTCATTGGAGATAAGAGTCTCATGGAGTTTTCTGCCCAGACTGGCTTTGAACTGCCTCCTTGAGTAGCTAGGATTTGCAGGCGTGAGCCACCGGCACCCGGCTGTTTTGATATTTTAGTAATGTGTTTACATAACTCATTGTTATAAATGCTGTGAAATAAAATTTCCTTTAGAACTAAGAAATGGCTCTTGGGAATTTCTCGTTTCTAGAAGCTGAGCCATCTGGCATTTATGATGCCAAGTGGAAGCAGAAGGTGCCCCTCAGATGGGGGCTGGGCCCAAGCCAATGCCCACAGCTGTACCTTGGCAGCCAGGGCTGATGGTCCAGATGGTTCGGCTGCAAGTAGCTTGGCTGGGGGCTCTGCTTCCAGGCATATTGGGCCATGTCATCACCGTGTGCTTCAGTGGAAGTGATCATGAGAGCTCTGAGCCTGACATCACTCATCAGGAGCCCTGAGGAACCCAGCCAGTGCAGCAGCAGCAGCAGCTGGCCTCCATCTTCACAGAAAACAGATGTGGGAGTGTACCCAGAACCAGCGGGACTCTAAGCTCCATGAGTGTTGCAATGAGATGCAGAAACCATGCAGAATTTCATACAGATGGATTCGCCTAACCCAGAAGTTCACCTTGCAATGGGAAAATCTACTGGTCCTGGTTGGGTTCACACCTGTAATCCTAGCTACTCTGGAGGCTGAGATTTGAGGATTGCTCTTCAAAGCCAGCCTGAGCAGTACCAGCACAAACACAAAACAACAAAAGTGGAAAATCATTTCTGATGACTAAATTGTAAGAGGAATCCATTGTGAATAGCTGCATTGCATCCTAGGCCCATGGAAGAGTTTCACTGACGTGGTGTAGAGTTTGGGGCTGGCAAGTGTTTGTGTGACCTCCATATACAGCTGGTTTTTGTTTTGTTTGTCAGTCATGGGGCTTGAACTCAGGGCCTGGGCACTGTCCCTGAACTTTTCCCCTCAAACCTAGCGCTCTACCACTTTGAGCTACAGTTCCACTTCCAGTTTTCTTAGTTAACTGGAGATGAGTCTCACAACCTTTCCTGCCCAGGCTGGCTTTGAACTGCGATCCTCAGATCTCAGCCTCCTGAGTGGATTACAGGTGTGAGCCACCAGCGCCCGGCTTGATGTTATTTTTAGTTAATAGAACTAAGTGTTTTTCTTTCTTTGTTTTTTTTTTTTGATCAGTCATGGGGCTTGAACTCTGGGCCTGGGCGCTGTCCCTCAGCTCTTCAGCTCAAGGCTAGTGCTCTATCACTTGAGCCACTTCCAGTTTTCTAGTGGTTTATTGGAGATAGAAGTCTCACGGTCTTTCCTGCCGGGGCTGGCTTTGAACCGTGATCCTCAGATCTCAGCCTCCTGATTAGCTAGGATTACAGGCGTGAGCCACTGGTGCCAGGCTTGAAGTATTTTTCTTAAAACAAAAAACAGTAAGAAATTAGAGCATAAGGGGCTGGGAAGGGGGCTCAGTGGTAGAGCGCTTGCCTTGCCTGCTTGAGGCCCTGGGTTCGATTCCTCAGCACCACATAAGCAAAAAGAAAAAAGCTGGAAGTGGTGCTGTGGCTCAAGTGGTAGAGCGCTAGCCTTGA
>NW_012267351.1:2519816-2522078 GCF_000151885.1 Dipodomys ordii
GCTGTCCCTCAGCTCTTCAGTTCAAGGCGAGCGCTCTACCACTTGAGCTACAGCGCCACTTCCAGTTTTCTAGTGGTTTATTGGAGATAGGAGTCTCACGGTCTCTCCTGCCCGAGCTGACTTTGAACCGTGATCCTCAGATCTCAGCCTCCTGAGTAGCTAGGATTACAGGCGTGAGCCACCAGTGCCCGGCTTTCCACTTCTAGTCTTATTGGTGATTAATTGGAAAAGTCCCTGAGACTCTTATCTCCAATTAACCACCAGAAAAACTGGAAGTAGAATTGTGACTCAAGCTGTAGAGCACTAGCCTTGAACAAAAAAGCTCAAAGCCTAAGCCCTGAGTTCAAGCCCTAAGACTGGCAAACACACACACACACACACACCAAGCCCCAAGGGTTTCTACTAAATTATGAAGGAACAGATTATTCCAACTACGGAGAACAAAATCTTCCAGAGAATAAAGAAAGAACATTACTAAGTCCTGTCCAGTGAACCTTGATGACCAAGCCAGGTAAGAATACCTCATCAGGTCCATCGCAGAAAAGAAAACAGCAACTGAATTGAAATTCAGTAACAAAGAAGGAATGTAACATCTCTACCAATTAGTTGTAAACCAAATTCAGCAGTGACTTAAAATGGCAGTGGTCATGTCCAGGTTGAATTTATCCTAAGGATTCAAAGATTATAGTGTTAGAAAAAACAGAAATAACATAGAGTAAAAGAGAAAAAACACATAATAGTCTCAAATAAAATGATTAGATAAAAATCATTATCTGGGCACCAGTAGCTCAAGCCTGTGACTCTAGCTAGTTAGCAGGCTGATAAGACCTAAGGATGTTGGTTCAAAGCCAGCTCATGCAGATAAATCTGTGATCCTTAACATTCATTATTACTGAAATCTATATTGAGGGCTGGAATGTAGCTCTGTAGCAAAGTGCTTGCCTAGCAAGTGCCACATCCTAAGTTCAATCCTCAATACCAAAGGGAAAAGACAAGAAAGTACAGTTAAAAAAAAAAAATGAGGGGCTGGGAATGTGGCTTAGTGGTAAAGTGCTTGCTTAGCATGCATGAAGCTCTGGGTTCCATTCCTCAGTACCACATACACAGAAAAAGCTAGAAGAAGTTGCACTGTGGCTCAAGTGGTAGAACTCTAGCCTTGAGCACAAAGAGACTAAGGGACAGAGCCCAGGCCCTGATTTCAGGCTGCAGGGCAGTCAAGACAACATCAAAAAACCTATTTTATCTTTTATGTATCTTACCATCTTGAATGAAAAATCAAATTCATTATTTGTGTGTGTATCTGTGTGCGTACCAATCCTGAGACTTGAACTCTGGGCACTGTTCTTAAGATTTTTTTTCCCCTCAAAACTAGCATTCTACCACTTGAGCCACAGCTCTGCTTCTGGATTTTTTGTGATTAATTGGAGATAAGAATCTTATAAACCTCCCTGCTTTGTGTGGCCTAGAATTGTGATCCTTAGTTCTCAGTCTCCTGAGAAGCTAAGATTACAGACAGGAGTCTTGGCTGCCCAACTTTTCATACAGTGCCCTAGAATGTCCTTGGGCCTGGGCAGCCATGCCTGGGAAGACCACCTGCTAAGAACTCTCTCTCTTCTCCCAGCCTTCGCTTCTAACCTTCTAGATCACCACACAGACTGCCAGTCATATAACACCAAACGTGTACTTGATCCAAATAACACAAGCTGATAACTGTGTAAAGCTGGAACTTTAAGAGCAAGATTTCCAAAGCCCTTACCATGCCTTGATGCAATGTCACAGAGGAAACTAGTGATAATATTCGTCAACCACTTTGAAGGCACTAACCAGGAAAGTTTCAACCTGATTCACCTCTCCAGGCTCAGCTTGGGGGAGGGTTGGGGGGGGGGGGGGGGGGAGGATGGGAAGGGGGGGGGGGAGAAGGTAGAGGAGGAAGGGGACTGCGGAGAGCATGGAAATCTGGCGCCCTCTGCTGGCCACACCATGCACCAGCCAGTTTCTTTGCACTGGTAGAATGCAGGGGTGGGTTGGTTGTCGCTGCTGCTGCTGCTGCTGCTGCTGCTGCTGCCCCCCCTTCTCCTCCTCCTCCCTCCCTCCCCGCCACCTCGTCCTGCTCCCCTCCTTCTCCTTCCTCTCCCTTTGGTCTATCATCCTAGCTACTCAGGAGGCTGAGATCTAAGGATCATGGTTCAGAGTGCCTGCTCAGGCAGGAAAGGTCAGTGAGATTTTTTTTTTTTTGGTCCAGTTGTGGGGCCTGAACTCTGG
>NW_012267351.1:2523553-2525634 GCF_000151885.1 Dipodomys ordii
TCCCTCAGCTCTTCAGCTCAAGGCGAGCACTCTACCACTTGAGCTACAGCGCCACTTCCGGTTTTCTGGTGGTTTATTGGAGATAGGAGTCTCAAGGAGGTTCCTGTCTGGGCTGGCTTTGAACCTCAATCCTCAGATCTAAGCCTTTTGAGTAGCTAGGATTACAGGCGTGAGCCACCAGCACCCGGCTACAAATGATTTTCTTTGAGAATCTTTCCTTTTTTTTTGTGTGTGTCAGTTATGGGTCTTGAACTCTGGGCCTGGGCGCTGTCCCTCAGCTTTTTAGCTCAAGGCTAGCGTTCTACCGCTTGAGCCACAGCGCCACTTCCGGGTTTCTGGTGGCAAACTGGAGATAAAAGTCTCACAGACTTTCCTGGGCAGGCTTTGAACTGCGATCCTCAGATATCAGCCTCCTGAGTAGCTAGGATTTCAGGCATGAGCCACCAGCGGCCAGCTCAGAGTTCTTTTCTTGGATGACAGCTGAAATTATCCCCCAATTAAGGCAGCAGGATTCCTTTTCATGCTGAGGTATCTGTGTGACTGACCCCTTGCATGGATGGATGTATTTATTAGCTGCATTTAGAAATACCTTGTTTTTATTGTGCTCATCTGCAAAATTACAGGTTGGAGGGGACCTGTGAGCAGTTTTGGACCTTTGCTTGCTCACAGTTCGGATAATGAGCAAAATGGCAGGGACGCACTTCTGCCTGGAGCACTGGGGGAGGAGTTAAGCATGGATAGAGAAATATTGAAGTAGAATGAATGATAGTGATGGCCTTTAATATAAGCACCTCTTATATTAATCTTCCTTTTAAATGTGGTGGGATGCGGAGGATTAGAACTCTAGGATTCCCTAATTGACAGCTGTACGGCACTTCCCTGGGGCCCTGGCTGTCTTGAATGAATGGCTGATGATAGAAGGCAGACTGCCCTCTCCTGTCAGCACTCCACAGACACCTGAGCTGCTCTGAGCACTCCACAGACACCTGAGGAAGTTACACGGTAACCATCATTGCTGCCAAAGCACAGCTCCAGCTCCTGAGGGCACTGTTCCAGCAGTCAGCTAGCCAGCACCACACATACTGCTTTCACAAGTCTTGGTGAATTCCAAATGACCCTGCAGCTATTGCAACTATGGACAGGAGGGGGAGCACTTTCCCCTGTTAACCCAGCAGAAGACCTGTGATTGGTGTAAATACAGTTCTTCATTTGCATAAAAGATGTAGGGACAGTGCCTTCATTGGAGCAAACACCAACACTTCATTTGCATGAGGGGAGGGCCATGATTGGTGCAGCATATCATGTTAAATAAGCAAGAAGCCATTGGCCTGAGGTTCTCTTTCTTTCTCTCTCTTTTTTTTGGGGGGGCTGGATTTTGAATTCAGGTCTGTGAGTTTGCTTTGCTGATGCTCTACTATTGAGTCTCACCTCCAGCCTGAGTCTTTGCTGGTTTTGGAGATGAGGTCTTACAGACTTTTCTGTTGGCTGCAAACTGCAAACTTTGCATCTTAGCCTCCTGACTAGCTAGGATTCCAGGCAGGAGCCATGGGTACCTGACTCTGAGTTTGTTTCTGTACTTGGGAGTTCAACACAACTTAGTGTGTGTGTGTGTGTGTGTGTGTGTATTTATTTAGTTATTTATTTACTGTTGGTCATGAGCCTTGAACTCTGGGCCTGGGTGCTGGTCTTCAGCTCTTCAACTCAAGGCTAACACTCTACCACTTGCCATCAGATTTGCCATTCCATGACCTTGTGGCTTGCCTGTTGCCAGCCCTGCAATAAAATCCTTTTATTTTTCACTGTCTACAGATAGTGTCCTTGTGCCTATAGCGCGGAGCCTAGTAATGCTGAGCCAGGCTGAAGGCGGTTGTGGGTAGTGCCTGGGCTCTCAAGCCTGTCACCAAAGTCCAGATTGGGGTTGCATCCTAACAAAGCCATAGGAAAGAAAGTAAAACAAAATAAGCACAGCTAGGTGTAGTGCCAATACCACTGGGGTGCTAAGGCCAGCTTGAGCTACAAGACTGGTCTCAAAAACATAAGCTGAAGCTGGGCACTGGTGGCTCACGCCTATAATCCTAGCT
>NW_012267351.1:2525684-2526839 GCF_000151885.1 Dipodomys ordii
CTACCACTGGAGCCACAGCACCACTTCCAGCTTTTTTCTTTTCACTTATGTGGTGCTGAGGAATCGAACCCAGGGCCTTATGCATGCAAGGCAAGCGCTCTACCGCTGAGCCACCTTCCCAGCCCCGATGTGTGGATGTTAAATATAAAATATAAAGCCTCGAGAAACAAACGACCTCCACTGATCCTGTCATATTACTAAATGACCCCACGTGTTGAGCACATACATGGTATATATGCACATATCTGAAGGAAGCTAGGAGGACACAGAATCAGAGGGAAACGGGAAAACATACAACAGAGGGGCTCATCAGCTGCTCTGGACATAAATGAAAATGAATTAAGCAACTCAAAGGGCAGCGATGGGAGGGAGGGAATGAGAGGGAGAGGAGGAACAGCTGACACTAAGCAGAAGGAAAGAAATGTACATGTCACCCGCTGTGGAAGAAATAACTGTATTGTCAAGACTCACAGAATTCCCAAACTTTATAGACCACGATAATGACAATTTGCCTCATGAAAGTTAGAATGTGCTTGTGACTTTAACTAAGTATCACTGTCTCACAATACTGTGAAATTTGTGTAAGTTATGTAATCACTTAATCACAATAAAATTATATAAAAAAAGAATTCTACCCAGAACTTTCTGGAGAAGTATATTTTTTTAAATTTTATTACTTGTCTTTTATTTATTAGCGTACATTAATAGTACAGCAAGAGAGTGGGTTTTACGATATTTTCATGTGTTCTGTGATCATATCCACCCAATCAGCCCATTGTGGCCTCTCTCTTCCTTCCCCTCTCCTGCTGGGGAAATTGAGGCTTGAGGAGGAAGGTCAAAAAGTTGGCATTAAAACTAGGCGCTGGTGGCTCACTCCTGATATCCTAGCCACTCAGGAGGCTGAGATCTGAGGAAAGTCTGTGAGACTTTTATTTTTTTTTTTTGGTGGGGGGCAGTCTGACAGCTTGAACCAGGGGCCTGAGCACCGTCCCTAAGTTCTTTTGCTCAAAACTTACACTCTGCCACTTGACCCATAGCTCCACTTCTAGTCTTTTTTTTTTTTTTTTTGTCGGTCGTGGGGCTTGAACTCTGGGCCTGGGCGCTGTCCCTCAGCTCTTCAGTTCAAGGCGAGCGCTCTACCACTTGAGCTACAGC
>NW_012267351.1:2535244-2569186 GCF_000151885.1 Dipodomys ordii
AACCACCAGAAAACCAGAAGTGGCAGAGCACTCGCCTTGAGCTGAAGAGCTGAGGGACAGCGCTCAGGCCCAGAGTTCAAGGCCCATGACCGACAAAAAAAAAAAAAAAGCTAAGTTTCAGTTCTAGGCAGACAGCTGATTAGATGTTGCTTAAATAAAGTGAATATCTTGTATCATGATACCCAAATAAGTCAAATGCAAATCAGGTGATTTGTATTATTCTGTAATTGTACTCTTAAGCATGTGCCCAAAAGGATGAAAAGTAGAAAATCGGTTGGCTACTAATGTTCAAAGCAGTTACTACTTTCAGTTTTCTGTGATTAAGTTAAAAGAGGGTCTCTTTCCTGCTCAGGCTGGCTTCGAACTGTGATCCTCAGATATCAGCCTCCTGAATAGCTAGGATTACAGGAGTGAGCCACCGGTGCCCAGCTGTATATATATATTCAATAATTCAATAGGTTATTATTCAGGTTTTAAAAATAAGGGAAAGGCTGGGCACTGGTGGCTCACGCCTGTAATCCTAGCTACTTAGGAGGCTGAAATCTGAGGATTGTGGTTCAAAGTAGCTGGGGCAGGAAAGGCTGTGAGACCCTTATCTCTAATTAACCACCAGAAAACCAGAAGTGGCTCAAGTGGTAGAGCACTCACCTTCAACTGAAGTGCCCAGGCCCAGAGTTCAAGCTCCATGATTGACAAAAAGTAAAAATAAAAATATAAAGGGAGGGCTGGGAATGTGGCTTAGTGGTAGAGTACTTGCCTAGCAGGTATGAAGCCCTGGGTTCAATTCCTCAGTACCACATAAACAGAAAAAGCCAGAAGTGGTGTTGTGGCTCAAGTGGTAGAATGCTCACTTTGTGCTGAAGAGCTCAGGGACAGCACCCAGTCTAGAGTTCAAGTCTCACAACCAACAACAAAGAAAGTCAGGGGGGGCTCAATCCTAGCTACTCAGGAGGCTGAGATCTGAGGATCATGGTTCAAAGCGAGCCCGGGCAGAAAAGACCGTGAGACTCCTATCTCCAATAAACCACCAGAAAACTGGAAGTGGCGCTGTAGCTCAAGTAGTAGAGCGCTCACCTTGAGCTGAAGAGCTGAGGGACAGCGCCCAAGCCGAGTTCAAGCCCCATGACTGACAAAGAAAAGAAAAAAAGACAGTCAGGGGGACTTGGGCACCAGTGGCTCTTGCCTGTAACCTAGTTATGCAGGAGACTGAGATCTGAGGATTGTGGTTCAAAGCCAGCCTGGGCAGTAAAGTCTGTCAGACTCTTATCTCCAATGAACAACTAGAAAACTGAGAACAATGCTATGGCTCAAAGAGCTCAAAGAGCACTAGCCTTGAGCAAAAGAGCTCAGGGAGGGGTCCTGGGATGGAGAGCTCCAGACCACACAGCTGTGCCCATGGTGAAGGCTGAGGCCTCTGGGTGGAGATGAGACGCGCTCTTGGTGGAGGCAGGGGAGCCTTGCGGGAGGCCTGGCTAGTACAGTGGTAGCAGGTGGGCTGACCATTTCTGCTGCAGGATTTGCAGGCCGTTATGTTTTACAAGCCATAAAGCATATGGATCGTGTGTGTGTGTGTGTGTGTGTGTGTGTGTGTGCGCGCACACACACACACACACGTGTGCACTAGGAGAGCTGGTTCAACTAAAAGATAAGGGGTTGATGGTTTCTAGGTATTTGAAAGTTCAGAAGGCATTTGCATTAGTCCATTTGCCTTTGCTGTAACAAAATATCTACAGCTTAGTATTATATAAAGAAAAAGAGCTGGGAAGGTGGCTCAGTGGTAGAGTGCTTGCCTTGCATGCATGAGGCCCTGGTTCGATTTCTCAGTACCACATAAGCAGAAAAAGCTAGAAGTGGAGATGTGGCTCAAGTGGTAGAGCGCTGGCCTTGAGCTGAAGAGCTCAGGGACTGCACGAAGGCCCAGAGTTCAAGCCCTGTGACCAACCAAAAAACCCCAACAACAATCATGCTCCTTTGTGCCTGAAGTTGATGTGCAGAGTGAACTGAAGAGGGTTTGTTAGGGTCTACCTCCTCCAGTGCCCCTCTGCCACAGAAGCTCCACCCCTAGGGAGACCCTGCCCCACCTCTAGCTGAGGGCTATCGGATGCCTAAAGCTGTTTCTGTGTTCCCACTGAGTAGTTTAAATGGTTATAGAGCCACCAATGGGATCTGGAAAAGCTACTCAGAATCTAGAGGCTCCAGGAAGGCTTCTTGAGCACCAGTCTTGAGCACAAAAGCTCAGTAACAGTGCCTAGGCCCAGATTTGAAGCCTCAGAACCTACCAAAAAGGAAAAAAAAAGATCCTCAGATCGCAGATCCTGATTAGCTAGGATTACAAGTGTCAGCCACTGCCTGGCTGCTTCCTACTTTTAAATTTTATTCGGGGGCTACAGATGTGGCTTAAATGGTTAGAGAGCCTGCCTGCTAAGCTCACAGTCCTGGATTCCAACCTCAGAGCCTTTCACTAAGTAATTGAACTTCTAGAAATATATCCTAAAGGGATGATCTTATCTTTTTTTTGCCCGTAGTTGGGCTTGAACTCTGGGGTTAGGCACTGTCCAGGCGCTCTTCAGCTCAACGCAAGCACTCTACCCCTTGAGCCACAGTGTCACTTTCAGTTTTCTAGCAGTTCATTGGAGATAAGAGTCTCTCCGACTTTCCTGCTAGGGCTGGCTTTGAACTGTGATCCTCAGATCTCAGCCTTCAGAGTAGTTAGGATTACAGGTGTGAGCCACCGGTGCCTGGCAAATCTTACCTTTTAATGATGACTGTGTTTTAACCAGTACTCTTTTTTTTATGCCAGTACTGGGGCTTGAACTCAGTCTCATGCTCTTGCTTAGCTTTTTCCACTTGAGGCTGATGCTTTACCTTTTGAGCCAAACCTCCACTTTCAACAAATACTCTATCTGTGTGTGTGTGTGTGTATATATGTGTGTATGCTGGTCCTGGGACTTCAACTCAGGGCCTGGGCACTGTCCCTGAGGTTTTGTGCTCAAGGCTAGTACTCTACCCCTTGAGCCAAAGTTCCACTTCTGGCATTTTGGTGATTAATTGGAGATAAAGAGTCTCCCAGACTTTCTTGCCCAGGCTGGTTATGAACAAAGATCCTCAGCCTCCGGAGTAGCTAGAATTACAGGTGTGAGCCATTGGTGCCCGATTCTCTTATCATTGATGAAAATCCTGGAATCCTTTAGAAAAGAATTAGAAAAACATAACTATCTTGGGTGTGTGGTATTGTTAAAGGGAAAAAAAATCCTCCTGCCATGCGTAGGCTGGCCTGGAACTCCTGGACCCAAGTGATTCTTTTATTTCATCAACTAGAGTAGCTAGAACTACCAGCATAGCACCAGAACAGAGAAAAGATTAAAAAAAAAAAAAGGTGGGAGGTGACTCACATCTGTAATCCCAGCTTTGAGAGAGAAGCAGGTAGGAGGATGATTGTTCCAGAACACTCTGAGACAAAATAGATTTATCTGAAAAGTAACAGAAAGCAGAACAGACTGGAGATGTGTGGTAGCGCTGCAAGTTAAAACAAACCACCACCCATCAAAAGGAAGTACCAGAAAGATTAAGGGTGTTAAGTCTCCAGACCTGGAAAATGTACGCAAATGCAGAATATGTTCTAACTTTTGAATGCCCAGACACAGACCTCCTGGCTGAGAGCTGGGCGTCTTTCCATTCTCTTTGGCTTGTTTCCAGTCATTTATCCTGCTGGTTTCATCTGTCTGAGACATGCAGCGAACTCTTTCTTACACAGATTCTAGCTGGGTATCAGTGGCACACGTCTATAATTCTAACTACTCAGGAGGCTGAGGTCTGAGGATCATAGTTTGAAGTCAGCCAAGGTAGGAAAGTCTGTGAGACTCGTATCTCCACTAAACTACTCAAAAAGTCAGAAGTCCAAGTGCTAGAGCCCTAGTCTTGAGCCAAAAGAAACTCAGGGACAGCACCCAGTCCCTCCCTGAGTTCAAGCTCCAGGATGGGCACAAACAACAACAAAACAGATCTTATTGTTCTTACAGAATACCTGGGATGCCTAACCACATACTTGGAGTTTAACCCCACTACTAGGACTTACAATTGCTGGGGCTCCGCTTCTACTTCTAGTCTTCTTCCTCCTTCCATCCATCCTCTCCAGTGTCAAATCCGGACTCAGCCTCCACACCCCTGGAATCGGGGAGTGGGGATGGGAGGGAAAAAAAAAAAACCCTGTCTTATGCTGACTGACATCACTCAAAAGAGTGTCACGAATTCTGGTACCCCTCTAGCACTGTCCAACAGCGCCACACGGTCCATTTATCGCCACTATCTCCTGGAGCTTGGGTGAAGAAGAGTCAGATCAGGGGAAGGCTGGGGAGGCGAGGCGAAATGATGCCAATGGTCTGCAACCCTGTTGGACATCAACGAACTTTTGACCCACTTGGCGCCACGAGCGCACAGGGGGCGACCCCGGGGCCTCCCTCCACCTCGGTGGGGTGGGTCCACCAGGGGCAATGGGTGCACTGGCATCTTCCTCATCCAGCCAGCCTCGGGGTGGGGCTCTGGAGGTGGGCGCGGCCCCGGGGAGGGGGGAGGTGGGCCGCCTTTTCTCGTGCTGCCCCGGGGGCCTCGCGGCAGTCAGGGGCCCAGAGACTCGGGGAGGGGAGGGAGGGTGTCCCGGGGTTCGCAAGGGGGCGGCGGGTTGGTTCGTTAGGTAAACGCGGGGTACGGGGATCCCGTGCGGGCCGGGGGCGGTTCCCACCGCGGCAGGCAGGTAAGGGGAAGTGTGTGTGGGGGGGGCCCGGGCTGGGGGCGCGGGAAGATCGCGCCCAGCTGAGGCTCAGCGGACCGGGGTGATCCTGGGAGAAAGGGGGTGGGGGTCAGGCGACACGGTGCGGGGAGGGGGGGAGAAGGCTACGGCTCTCCTCCTGGGTAGGCCTGGAGCTTGGGAAAAGGGAGGAAACATAAAAAAGCCAAACCCCGAGCTCCAGGACTGGCGCTGAACCCCCCGGGGGAGCTCGTTGCCGCCATTCCCCTCCCCCCACTCCACTCTGGCGGGTAAATGCACAGAACGGTTTGAAGGAAGACGCATGCGCCTGGCAGAAAATGATTAAACCGCTAAAGCCAAGTTCACTATTTGCCGGAAGGGCGCAGGCGCCAAAAACAGAAAAGAAAAGAGAGGAGGGGGGCTGGAGGGGGGTGGGGGGGGAGAAAAATAAAAAGCCCCGCAGGTTTTTAAGAGGCGCAGAGCGATGCCCTTACGCATGCGCAGAACCCTCTCTCGGTGGGCGGGACCCAGGTCCTTCACACTACGCTTGCGCTCCAGTCTCGCGTGACGTAAGGGGGGCGGTGTAGGGACCGCGCTGCGCGTGCGCAATGCTCGCTCAAATAGAACTTATTTAGGTTGCGCAGGCGCTAGCTGGCCATTTCTGCTCAGCGTCGCCGAAGCTGCTCGTGTCTGTAAGTCTCGCTGCGTCCGGCTTTGCGGGGTCCATTGCTCTCTCTCCCCGAGGATGAATGTTTTATAACGATTCTCTGCTCCCCCCCGAGTCCTCGCTGGAGCTTTAGGGGGTCCCGGCGAGCTGTGGGCCGGCGCTCGGAGCCGCGAACGCCTCGCCGGGCCCGGGCAGCGCCGCCTAGGCCCGGAGGCCGCGCCGACTCTATTGTGTGAGATGTCGGAGGAGGCGGAGCGGAAGCGGCCGCCGCCATTTCCTCGCCTCCACGCTGGCTCGAGGCCGGGCTTTTTCTCCTCTTGCTTGGGGAGGGGGGAGGCCCGCTAGGGCCCCTCGCGCCCGAGGCGGCTTCGGGAGCCCGGGTGCTGGCGGATAACGAGTTGGGCGTCGGGGAGTCGCTGGAGTCGAGCGAGGTCCGCACGAGCGGTGCTGCCATTGTAGCGGCGGGGTTGGGGGGGGGGAGGCCCCCGCGGGGCGCCCGGGTTGGGTTGGAAGAGCCGTTTGATGGGCCTGATCTCCGATCGGAGCCTCAAGCCATACCCCACCCCTCCCCTCTTCTGCAGTCCTATTTGGACGCCAGGAGCTCCGCCGAGACGATGATGTTGGGCACAGAAGGCGGGGAAGGGTTCGTGGTGAAGGTTCGGGGCTTGCCCTGGTCTTGTTCGGCCGACGAAGTGCAACGATTTTTCTCCGGTGAGTCGAAGCTGCAGGCGGGTGTTGTTGGCGGGGACCGGCGGGCGGCGGGGTCGGCCAGTGGCTCGGCGGCTGGGGCGGGGCGGGGCGGCGCGGCCCGGGCCTGGGGCGCCCTCTGGCGGGGCGCGGGAGGTAGCGGTTCCCGCGGCGTTTGCTCGCGCCCGGCGGAATAGCTGTTACGCAATGGAAATTGCGAAAGCCCCTCCCGTCCCCTGGAGGGTGGGGGGAGGGGTGCGGCCACTAGGGCACTTTTTACGAAAAAAAAATTCTTTAATTTTCGTTAACCTCTCTTTTAAGTGCCAGCTCGGCTATCTGTTCTGGATGCCATCTTTCGACAGTTTAAAGTTGTGGGGATTCCTCCCCCCCCGCCCCCCTTAATCCTAAAAGTTGGCCCGACAGTAGATGTGGTGCAAGTGATAGAAATTTGCTTCCTCTTAAAGTGTAGCTCTTGATTTCCAACTTGAAGGGAATGCTCGTTTTGTTTCCTGCTCACTTGGTAAATTGAGGAATTCTTGGCTCCTTTGGTTTTCGATTCGGTTCATTGCGGGCACAGAAGCTGAAAAATGTGCATGTAGTTCTTAATGCAAAAGTTAAGTCTTCCTGAATAATTTCTACCAGCCTCCTTGTTCTGTTACTAGTGTTTAAGAGTAGACTGGTTAAAGTTCTGTTTGGAAGATCTGGACAGGTTTTGGAAGAGATACTTGGTAGTGTTGACTTACCATCTGAATTTAGCTATGGTAACAGAAACCACCTGTAAAACGAGAACCAAGTACACTGGAAGCCACTTTTGCAGGGGGCAAGACTGGGTTTGGCTTCAGCTGTGCAGCTTGGTAACAGTGGTACCCTTTCAGGTGAGTATTGGGACTGCAATTTGAACGAGAAATTGTAATGTCACCGCTCTCAGGGTAAAACTGACAAGGTTACCCTCACCCAGACTTTTGGCTATGTTAAGGAAATAAGTTAATCATGTCCAAACAATGCTTTGTTTTGTTTTTTTAACCAAAAGTGAAGATAGGGACACTTGATTTTTTTTTTTCCTTCTTCTTTTGGTCATGTTTGTACCCTGTCCCTGAGCTTTTGCTCAAGGCTAGCACTTCACCATTTGAGCCACAGCTCGACTTCCAGCTTTTTGGCAATTAATTGGATTGCTCAAGGCTAGCACTTCACCATTTGAGCCACAGCTCGACTTCCAGCTTTTTGGCAATTAATTGGAGACATGAGTCTCTTGGACTTTCCTGACCTGGCTGGTTTTGAACCTTGATCCTCAGATCTTAGCCTACTGAGTAGCTAGGATTAATGAGCCACCAGCTCCTGGCTGGATTGGTTTTTTTGGGGGGGGGAGGAGTCCTGTCATGGGCCTGAATTCTGGGCCTGGGCCCTGTCCCTCAGCTCTTTACCTCAAGGCTAACACCACCTGAGCCACAGCGCCACTTCTGGCTTTTTTTTCCTGCTTATGTGGTGCTGAGGAATCGAACCCAGGACCTCATACATGAAGGCAAGTGCTCTACCACTGAGCCACCTTCCCAGCCCAGGGTGGCTGGATTGTTTTAAAGTAGAAAGGACTTTAGAGAGCTTCTTTAGGAAACTGAACTGTTGGCCTGGATCAAGTGGTAGAGAGTTTGCCTAGCAAATCAGAGTCTCTGACTTCAGTCTCCAGAGCTAGGCTGGGGGAAAAACTTTGATGTAGTGGGGACATAGTTCAAGAAGAGTCTGAATTCGGTTCCCAGTACTACAAGAAACTGTCCACGCTTATACTCTTAGTACTCAGGAGGCTACCAGCTACAGTGTAGGAATCAGTGTCAGAAAAGGAAAGAAAAGGAGCTGCTTTGGTAATGGATTTGCTTGATGGATCAGGAGTGTGTCCTTTCCAGGACAAGTGAGTTTGATGGAGGGGGTGACCGCTCAAATACTAAAGAGGAGAGGTAAGCTAGGAATTGGTAGTATTTTGGTCATCGTAGGCTTCACACATAACTTAGTGGTGAACATAAATAGGGGATCTCATCTATATCATCCAGAGGTATTTTTAGGTTTTAAGTTCTGTATTAACGGCTGTTTTCTTTTCAGACTGCAAAATTCAAAATGGGGCCCAAGGTATTCGTTTCATCTACACCAGAGAAGGCAGACCAAGTGGCGAGGCTTTTGTTGAACTTGAATCAGAAGATGAAGTCAAATTGGCCCTGAAAAAAGACAGAGAAACTATGGGACACAGATATGTTGAAGGTTTGATATACATTGCCCTAGTAACACATAGAGGTCTTACCCTTCTGAATTTTAGGTATTTGACCGCATGGAATGGGCATCTGAGGGAGTTTATGGCGGCTCTTTCTAGCTTATCTAATGACCCAGGAAATCTGGACTTTGTTCTCTCACTTTCCAAAATTGACTAATTCTAAGCACCTTTTTCAGTATTCAAGTCAAACAACGTTGAAATGGATTGGGTGTTGAAGCATACTGGTCCAAATAGTCCTGACACTGCCAATGATGGCTTTGTACGGCTTAGAGGACTCCCCTTTGGATGTAGCAAGGAGGAAATTGTTCAGTTCTTCTCAGGTATGTAGTCCTGTTTGGTTGCTGAGCAGTGAGTTATGGCTAGCTTCTGGCATCATTAGTAGATGTTAAAATTTGAGTAGTTTAGGTATCTCAGTAGGCTGAATTAATGTTTTCTTCCTAGAGACCTTCAAATAACTTGATCCCATCTCTTAAAGGTGGAAATTAGATGTATTTCCAAAATGTTAACCTTGCCTATGTTTAGTATTGAAAGTCCAGCTTAATTTCCTGACTTGTTTTTAGCAAATTCAAGTTAAAGGTAAGATCCCTCAACAGTAGATGAGCATGAGGTGTTAGAGTGCTGTAGTCTGTGGTGTCTGTTTTGAGACACTTAAAATTTGAGTTATGGAACTAGAAACATTTCTAATGGTCTAATTCTCTATGCAGGACAGACACCATTATTGATTTAGCCAGCCTATCATAACTTACTGAAAGTCAAATGTAGAGAGTGTAGGGTGAGTGTTGTAGTCCTAGTATCTGAAGAACAATAGAAAGTGTTTGAAAATTGCGCTGCTGGGCCTAAAGTATTTGAATGTTTTTATGCTGAAGAGCTGATAGGATTATTGCATGTTTAGCAGAATGTTAGATTATTTTAAATATTGTTACTAATACTCTAGACAACCTGGAATAAAAAGCAAGAAATCCTTTCATGGTTTAGTGTAGTCATGTATTACAATTTTGACCATTAGATATGTACCAAGTCCTAGTATTGTCAGTTTGAAATCAAGTCTGTTTTGTTTTTATCTAAATTGGTGAGAATTGAATGCTATCTGTCAACGTTAAATATGAACATAATTTCATATCTTCTAGGAAAGTGCTTTAAGGCCTTTTTGTAAGCTTGGGAATGTATCCACGGAAAGGATTTTTCATAGACGGAATTTCCAGAAGTGAATCATACCACTGTTAGAACCTAAGAGTGCATGATTGTGTTGTGTAGATAGTGTTTGTTGAAAGTTTAGACTGTATGTTTGTCAATTATGATTTAAGTAATGTTTTGACTTATATAGAATGTTTAAATGTACGCTTTTTAACTTTGAAGTTCCAATAGCTTTGCATTGAAATATAAAATGAGGTCAAAGGTGTTGTCTTGATTTTAGTAAAACTGTTATTTTAATGCTTGAAATTTTATTACATTCTTGTATAATTCTCTATTAAATTGCATAGCGTTTTTAATTGTGGAATTCTTAATGCACCCTGTGGAGAAGCAAGTTTTGTTGTTTAATGTTTATTCAGTGCCACAGGGTGTGTTAAGAACTGAATTGTACTTTGTAATAGTGGAACTTCATATTA
The DNA here is from genome assembly GCF_000151885.1 of Dipodomys ordii. Taxonomy (NCBI): domain Eukaryota; kingdom Metazoa; phylum Chordata; class Mammalia; order Rodentia; family Heteromyidae; genus Dipodomys; species Dipodomys ordii. The sequence goes on from NW_012267351.1 coordinate 2,545,204, forward strand.
ATTGCAATGTATATTTAAAGAGTACTTGTTGAAAGCATACCATTTCACCTAAGTTAAAATTCTGGTTTATTTAAAGCTATAAGAAGAATCATTTCTGGGCTTGTGATGTTAATATTGCCCCCCTACTGGGGTTATTTGTCCTTGGGTTGAAGGGTTGGAAATCGTGCCAAATGGGATAACATTGCCGGTGGACTTCCAGGGGAGGAGTACGGGGGAGGCCTTCGTGCAGTTTGCTTCACAGGAAATAGCTGAAAAGGCTCTAAAGAAACACAAGGAAAGAATAGGGCACAGGTGGGGATGGATGGTTGGTTGGATATGTCACTTTTCTTATGGTAAACAATTAAATCCATATTCTCTCTGCTTAAAAAGAGGAAATATACTTTCTAATCCCAGCTAATTCACATGTGTCCCAATATTCAATTTCCCAATGTGTCCTGTATTGCATCCAAACTAAATTTTAGGTTTTAAAATTGTCCCCAGCTTATTTGGTCTACGTTGATGTTGTAAGACTCTTAATTAAACATTGCTCCCCCAAATCAATAGTTGAGAGACTATGGCTTTAAAAGATTAATGCAAACCTGGCTTAGCTGTAATGACACCCACCTAGTAAATTAATATTACCATAAGAAAATGTGATACTTTCTGATCTTGTTTTTAAAGTTGAAATGCAACAAACTTTTTCTTGCTGTATAAATTATTCTGCATATGTATTAATATAAGCATAGCTTTCAAGAAATTGTCACAAAAGGTTTTATTCTCTTTGCTTGTGACTATTTTCCATTGAAGCATGCGCTTACCTATGCTGATTCCTACTAAAAGCATAGGCTGGTTTCTTGGCGAAAGGAAATGTGTAGTGTGGGCTACGCTGTTGGTGGAGGCTGGCTGTTTAGCCCACTTGCTATACATGCTGCCAGCAGATTTAAGAATTGAAATGTTGAAAGTTGAGTGGAATTCTTTCCCTCCTAAACCATATATTTGTAGTTCTCCTCTCTACCCCTAAGGTTGGGCTCTGCCTCAGAGGAGTTAATTTTTTCATATATCTATCTATATATATATATAAGACGTTGACATTAGATTTATTATTGAGTGAATTTCTGGTCATTGCCTATGCAAATATAAATAAGAAAGCTGGCTTTAAATATTAGTCAGTTTCATGGCTATGACTAGATAGATTGTTTTTTGTGTAACTAAATATCTGTATGAAATGAACTAATGTTTCTTCTCCCCTCCTACTCCCTTCCCTCTTGAACAATGCTTTAGGTATATCGAAATCTTTAAGAGCAGTAGAGCTGAAGTTAGAACTCATTATGATCCACCACGAAAACTTATGGCTATGCAGCGACCAGGTCCCTATGACAGACCTGGGGCTGGCAGAGGGTATAACAGCATTGGCAGAGGAGCTGGCTTTGAGAGGATGCGACGAGGTGCTTATGGTGGAGGTACATAACTTAAACCTTGTGTTAGTCTGACTGGTGGTGAGGGTCTTGTGTCTGTGTGTTTACATGTGACAATTGTACTTTGTCTTCCAGGCTATGGCGGCTATGATGATTATAATGGCTATAATGATGGCTATGGATTTGGCTCGGATAGATTTGGAAGAGGTAAGGTGAGAATGGGACTTACCAACTGAAGGGTGCTTACACTTGTCCATCTAGACCTCAATTACTGTTTTTCAGGAATGTCAGATCACAGATATGGGGATGGTGGCTCTACTTTCCAGAGCACAACAGGACACTGTGTACATATGCGGGGATTACCTTACAGAGCTACTGAGAATGACATATACAATGTAAGTGCAAGATGAATTAGTTTGCCAGTCAAGATACTCAATCCCGTAGTAAAAGCTTGGGTCTGTAAAAAGTTTCAAACTTGGGATGACAATGAACTTTTGGTTTTAGTATGAGAAAGTGGACTCAAGTGTTACAAACACTTTGTTTTTTTCTCCCCCAGTTTTTTTCACCTCTTAACCCTGTGAGAGTTCACATTGAGATTGGTCCTGATGGCAGAGTAACTGGAGAAGCAGATGTGGAGTTTGCAACTCATGAAGATGCCGTGGCAGCCATGTCAAAAGACAAAGCCAATATGCGTACGTATGACGGAGGCACTTGGCACTCTTAGGAGTCTGAGATGGGCATTTAAGATGGGGGTGTATGAGGGCGGTTGAAATCTCCAGCATTGGGTGGGTTTGCATGTGTTGAAAAAAGTTAGGGTATTTAGTTTCCTGAGGAAGATGTGCAGTGCTCATATCCTGGTTCTGTCTTAGTGGACAAGTCAGATGAGTGCTCAAAAGATAGTGAGGGACAACCTGTAAATAGAAATTTTGACTAGTTTTTTTTATTTGCAGTTAGAGTTTTTTTAAATAATGTTTTTAAACAAAGAGTAGTAGTAGTGGTTCACAAATCTACTTGTGTAAGAACTTGTGTTTGTCTTGCTTTCTTTCACCAACAAACATTTTCAAACTTTTTTTCTCTCATTTCAGAACACAGATATGTAGAACTCTTCTTGAATTCTACAGCAGGAGCAAGCGGTGGTGCTTACGGTAGCCAAATGCTAGGAGGCATGGGTTTGTGTAAATATCACTTTAGTGTCTTTTTTTAAGCTAACCTTGTATGCCTTTTCTCTCATTTCAGAACACAGATATGTAGAACTCTTCTTGAATTCTACAGCAGGAGCAAGCGGTGGTGCTTATGGTAGCCAAATGATGGGAGGCATGGGCTTGTGTAAATATCGTTAGTTTTTTTAAAAACCAAAACATATATCTGTATAAGTCAATAAGTTTAATCTATATTTGATTAGTTTAACATAAGAATATTAAGTTAGCATAAAAATTTAAGTTAGGCAAATCAGATTCTTAATTTGGATAGTTTTTAATTGTCTTACTATTTGGAAATTTTGTGCATTACATAAAACAGCTTAGGATAGAAGATTCAAATTAGATTTAAATGCCTTTGGGGGAGGGGACTACTGAACTAGAAATAAATGATCTTACTATAAAGTTTGAATCTAAAATATTTGGTAAAAATTCAGAATTAAAAAAAGGTTCACTTGGGGGGCCTAATCAGTTGGATGAAATTAGGTATTGAACCGGTACTGTGTGGTGACATAACTTGCTGTTTTAAGCTAAGGGGGCAGAAACAGATCTTCACAAAATGCCTCTACTTGATGAATCATGTGGATTTAGTCCTGCTGCTGGGTACTGTTTAACCATTTGGTTTAAAAACACTTGACTAGCTCAAATGATGAATACAGGGGTTAGTCTGGTAATAGACAATAGCAGGAGACAGAGGTTTAGTAACGAGAGAACAAGACTGGAACCCATAGACCTAGAGTTGCAAGCCAGGTACCACCAGGTACCACACTGTGTGAGGAGCAAGGCTCTGATGTTCTTTTAACTTAACAGCAAACCAGTCCAGTTACGGTGGCCCAGCCAGCCAGCAGCTGAGTGGTGGTTATGGAGGCGGCTATGGTGGCCAGAGCAGCATGAGTGGATATGGTAAGCATGGTTTTTTATATGTCCAAACTAAGTTTTAGGTAGGTTTCTTTAGTTGGGAATATACAGGCTCCTTTTTGGTGAATTGAGTTATTGTATGCTTTTGATCCTAATTGTTCTTAATAGCTTAATTTTCAGAAGCAATCATTGGGAGGGGGAAGTCTGTGAGTTAAAAATTTAATCATTGCAATTTTGGATTACCGTCAAGTTGGAAAACATCTGCCTTCATTTATTTACATTAAAGTAATTCACCTTTTCTGTCTTTTGGCTAGCATTAAATCAATTTTTGATGGGAGATTTTTTTTTTTTAAACAGTAGAATGGTGGTTGGGTTCAGGACCATTATTTACTAGTCAGTTAACCTAGGGATGGTTTTATTTAATTTTTTTCAATTGGTCTAAAGAATGGTGATTTTGGTATTATAGTCTTACCCTACAAAATCCTTTTGCAGACCAAGTTTTACAGGAAAACTCCAGTGATTTTCAATCAAACATTGCATAGGTAAATATTTTCTCAAAAAATATAATTTAAATTCCCAATAGCAAATACTGATATGTTGTAATAACACTTTCTATAGCAGTCAGTCAATGGTTCTGACTTAACTCCATGGAGGCTGCCATTTTGGGCACAGTGAGTTGCCTTTAGCTTAACTTTGTCTCACTTCCTGCCCACATGAATAGGAAGAGCAAGAGTTCCCCTGTGTTCCCTATTCATAAATACCATTCAGTGGACACATTGTGAATGTTTATGGTAAATTTTTTTTTAAAAAATGCCTTGCTTAGCTTTAAAAATGAAGTAATTTTGCAATTTTTGAAAAACACTAGTTTTCCTTTAAACTTAACTTTCTACGTTGATCCTGAAGAATCCATTTAAATGGTAGCACAAGAGTCTGGCAAGTTGGTACTGCAGAGAAAAAAAGGGTTAATTGAGACTTGCTTGGAGTCGGGACTCCCTTTTCCCACACGTGCTTCCTGCCACTTGGACAGCAGCCATTTGTACTCGTATACCTTTTACACTTTTTCTTGGAATGCTGTATTTAATTTGGCTGATGCTCCGACATCGCTCCTGACTTGTCACATGGTCTCTTTGCAGGAAGCCAAGGAGCGGTGAGCAACAGCTACTACAGTGGCGGAAGCCGTGCATCTGTGGGCGTGAACGGAATGGGAGGGGTGTCTAGCATGTCCAGTATGAGTACTGGATGGGGAATGTAACTGATCCTGATCACTGACTCTTGCTCAACTTTCATAAAGAAAAAAAAAGCCCCTTCAGTTTAACAGTTTTGGCAGTCCAGCCTTGTGATTATGCTTACTCTGTAGGTGGAAATGGAGATTGTTTTAAGGACTTGAGGTTAAAGATTTTCAACATAGCAGTCATCTAGGATGTAACAACAAAAGTTGAGTAAACTATTACCTGTTAAACAACTTTCAGCTTTTCTCTAGTTATATTGTAGGATGTACTTAAACAGTAAGCGTATTTAGGTTAAAGCAGTTGAATTATGTTAAATGTTGCTCTTATACCACATTACCTTGAACACTGTTTGCATGCATGTTGAAAGACATGCTTTTTTGTAAAACTCAATATAGAAGCTGTGTCTACAATTAAAAGTGAAACATTTGGCATGTTTGTTAATTCTAGTTTCATTTGATAAGCTGTAAGGCACGTGAGTTTAAAGCTTTTTTAAGTTAATTGGGAAATTGAGACACAGTACCAATATTTAGGATTTTGGTCTTGGTGTTTGTTTGGAATTCTGAGGCCTCAACTTAAATCTTTCATTGTATTGTGATTTCCTTTTAGGTGTATTGCGCTAAGTGAAACTTGTCAAATAAATCTTCCTTTTCAAAAGTGCATTTTGTCTTGTCTGTGCTTCAGCGTCATGTGCTGTCCCCCATCTGGGTGTAGGTCCATGTGTCTGGCTGTGGCCAGAAGGTTCTGCAGTTGAGGCTGCTGTCCATGTGACTTGCAGGTAATTTGCCTCAGGGTCCTTAAGGACTGGACTGGCTGTGCATTAGTTTGGTCTGAACTGCCTGCATGTAATGTGCTCAGCATGTGCACAAGCAAAGGGGAGGTGCTTGCATGTCCAGGAGCCTTAGGCATGACTGCTGAGAAATGCTGGAGGCAAGGGGGTGGGTAGAAGATGCTGCTCTTCCCAGTCTGATGGTAGAATCTGAATTTTGTTTATAGGGGATATTTTTAGTTGCTAATGGGTTCCTTCCCCAACCCAGGATGTTGTCTGTGCTAGGTGGTATCCAGGTTTGAACTCAAGTGCTCTACTAAAGCCTTAGAATTGAGGTGTGTGTGGGCACACTGGTTCTGGAGCTTGAACTCAGGACCTGGGCACTGTCGCTGAGCTTTTGGACTCAAGGCTATAATGCTATCTATTGCTGTGCCACAGCGCCATTTTCAGCTTTTTAGTAATATTAGGTAAAGAGTCCAAAGAGTTGTGGACTTTGCTCCTTGGACTGGCTTTGAACTGTGATCCTCAGATCTCAGCCTCCTGAGTAGCTAGGATTACAGGGCCTAGGATTGAGACTTTGAGCTTTATAAAATTCATTTCTAAAAGCCAAGTCTACTTAGAAACAAAAATGTCCTTTACAACCAAGGCTGAAAGCACAGCATTTCTAAGGAATATGACTAGTTAGCCTCATTGAAATGCTTTGAGGCATTGGACCATAGGATGTTTATTAGCAAAAATTTTCATTCACAGGACGAATTATAGCAGGTTCAGGTACCAGAAATGCCCGTCAGTCAATCTTTTTAGGGCAATACATTGAAACCTGCCACTCATTTGTCTAGACTCATGGATGATGAAATTAGAACACAAAAGAACTTAAGCAGTGGTGTTAGCCTTCCAAGTGTGCTAACCTGACCATGCTGGAGATCATTCTTAAGCTGGTTTCTGCAAAAGGATGCTTTTGGTTCTTAACTGAGCACTGTGCCAGAAATCTTAACTCAGACCTTCCTGCATGCTTGGCTCTACCTATCTATTTTAAACCCAGTCCTGACCTATCTAAAAGGACCCACACCTTTAAAGAAGTCTATAAGTGGGTTATAATTTAACATGTGGGTTATAATTTAACATGTCTGTTCCTGAGCACTTCGGATCTCACCAGTCAAACTTTCCTGCTTTTTATGTTTTAAGCATGTTTATGCTTAAGTACTGTGGGACTTCTGCTACTTGAGGGAAAGGAAGCTTGGAATAGCACTTAACATGGCAGGCAGGGATAGTAGTGGGAAATGTATTGTGTGCTTTTTTTTTTTTTTTTGGTGGTACTGCCACTTGAGTTCTGCTGTCAGCCCTTCCTTTTTGCTTTAGCTATTTTTCAGATACAGGCGCTTTGGATCCTTTTTTGCCCACTGTGTCCCTGCTCTTAAAAGGTTGAAAACTTGCAGCTTAGAACAGTGTTTTGTATTTTTGGAGGAGGTAGTTGCTCTGTGACTTGAGTCATGTCTCCAGCTCTGCTAGTTTGGAGATAGAAATCAGACTTCCTGCCTACCTGGCTTTGGACCTGAATCCTCCAACTCAGCCTCCTGAGTATCTAGGGTTACAAGCTTGACTTGCCCTGGTTATTTCTGCTGGAATACAAGCCTGGACTGTGAGCTGCTAGGAGAGGAAGTCATAAATGGGATGACAGAGTGTGCCACCAGGCCCAGCTTCTTTATGTTGAGATGAAGTCACCTTTCTATCTGGGCTGGCCCTGAACTTCATTCCAATCTCCACCTCCCATGCAGCGATAGCTTCACTATCTGTTGAGAGAATGGGGTCTTGTGCATGCTTGGCCTGGCCTATTCCAATGTCTGCCTCCCAAGGCACTCTCAAGGCTGGCTGGAATCTGGCTTCGGTTGAGAGCATGTGGATCTAATTAGGGTAGGGAACTGGTGGAAGATGAGGGCTGTGGGCAGGGTGTCAATCTAAAACGATGGAACAGCCTGGCAGATTTGTCTTGCTGTCTGGACATGGCAAGCAAAAATACTCCTAGCCTCGTAAGCCCCAGGTTATCTGGCTGTATGCACTGGGATTGGGGTGGGTGTGTACTTCAGTGGGCTCACAAACAGCCTACAAAGAGCCCGCCCTGGCAGGTGCTTTTCAACAGGTATCTTCACAAATTCCCATTTACATAGGTAGTCCTGACTAATGAAGATCAACTAATGAAGATCACTCTAGTTTACAATATATGTGAGATAACTTCTTACACAATAAGCTTTGTGTTGAGTCATTTTTGTCTATCTGAAAGCTAATGTTAAGTATTTTGAACACATTTAAGTCAGTCAGTTATGATCAGAAAGTGCTTTCAGCTTAAGTTTTTTTGTTTTTGTTTTTTGGTTGGTTGTGGGGCTTGAACTCTGGGCCTGGACACTGTCCCTGTGCTCTTCAGCTCAAGGCTAGCCACAGCGCCACTTCTGGTTTTCAAGTGGTTTATTGGAGATAAGAGAGTCATGGACTTTCCTGCCCAGGCTGACTTTGAACCGTGATCCTCAGATCTTAGCCTCCTGAGTAGCTAGGATTTCAGGCGTGAGCCACCAGTGCCCGGCTTCAGCTTATGTTTTTGAGACCAGTCTTGTAGCTCAAGCTGGCCTTAGCACCCCAGTGGTGTTGGCACTACACCTAGCTGTGCTTATTTTGTTTTACTTTCTTTCCTATGGCTTTGTTAGGATGCAACCCCAATCTGGACTTTGGTGACAGGCTTGAGAGCCCAGGCACTACCCACAACCGCCTTCAGCCTGGCTCAGCATTACTAGGCTCCGCGCTATAGGCACAAGGGCACTATCTGTAGACAGTGAAAAATAAAAGGATTTTATTGCAGGGCTGGCAACAGGCGAGCCACAAGGTCATGGAATGGCAAATCTGAGATGGAAGTATACGGGCACACCGTCACCTACTTGGCTTAAAGCACTGCGTAAATCAAGATGGTGGTAGATTAGGAGTGGGGTAAAGCAGTTGCATACTAATCCCAACTGCTGCAAAACAGATTAGTTCTTAATGCAGCAAGGAGTCTACAGCAGCTGGTTCTTCAGGAGTCCCGGGGAAGGCGATCAGCTGCCACTTTTCACCTACTATCTTCCAGAGCACCCAAGAGGAAAAGATTTCATTCTTCCCTTTTGATTCTATGGGGAAATGAGGGGCCTTGGGGTTCCCAAGCCCTTGGTAGCCCCCTGAGACCCATTTTGGCACTGTACCCTGGGCTGCCCTCTGCCCTGAGGACAGGTGGGCCGGCTGGGAACTCAGGAGGCGGTGGATGAGCAGCGCTGGAGCAACAAGGTGTGGCAGCTGTCGCACACGCGCACTGGCTTAGGGTAGGAGGGCAGGGCCAGCTCATTGCTGGAGCAGGTGTTGCAGAAGATGTGGCCACAGCTGCGGCAGTGGTGCTAGAGGACAAGAGAAAGGCAGTCAGGCTCACCCTGACACCTCATCTAGTTTCCTAGTGATGCGATGCCTAGCTGGCCCGTGGTGGTGGAGCTGGTGTGTCATCTTGTGTTGGGTTTGGTTCCTTGGGCACGTGACGGACATGGAGCTGGGCCTGATTAGCCTTGGCAACTCCTGCTCCCAAACTTTCAGGTCAGCCCTTCTTGAGCTGGACTGTTCAGGCGAGGCCCTGCCTCGCTGGAAGCTCAGGTTTCTCCCCCCCCCTCACCTGCAACAACTCCCCCAGTAGATGGGGGCAGGCAGAGGTGAGGCCCTGGAGTTTGGGGGTGAAAGGGGGAAGGCTGCAGTGACCCCCTCGGCTCCCAGCATCCTCTGCCTACAATTCAAAAGCTAAGACGACAGGCAGATGCTCTCTGCTCAGGTCACCAGTGAGATTTTTTTTTTTTTAATCGGTTGTGGGTCTTGTACTCTGGGCCTGGGCACTGTCCCTGAGCTCTTCAGCTCAGGGCAAGTGCTCTTCCACTTGAGCCACAGCGCCACTTCTGGTTTTCGGTGGCTAGCTGGAGAAAAGAGTCTCACAGACTTTCCTGTCTGGGCTGCCTTTGAACCGCAATCCTCAGAGCTCAGCCTCCTGAGTAGCTAGGATTGCAGGCGTGAGCCACTGGCGCCTGGCTACCAGTGAGATTTTGATGACTTGTTGTTCCCCAGGGGTTGTTTTGGCCTCAATCAGCCAGAGTTTGGTTCTGGTACATTATATTTGCCTAGAGCAAGCCAAAAGGACTGGTGTGTCGGCAGTGGTGGCGGTGTTGTATTTGAATGATGGCCAGGCCCTTGAGAAAGTGGGTGTGAAGGACAGGACGCACTGCTTGGGGGAGGGATTGCGAGGGAAGGAGGGAGACTGTCTGGACAGAGCAATGAATGCAGTCACACAATGCCGTGCTGCAATGTGCCTGGTCTAAGAGCTCAGCCTGAGCCAGAGAAGAAATCCCAGCAGGGCGAAGACTCCAGGGTGAGGCAGCCCCGGCTTACCTTCCTCCGGGATATGGAGAATTCCTTCTCACACTGCTTACAGTGTGTGGCTTCATCATCTTTCAGCCAAGTGTGGCCCTGAGGAGGAAAGAACATCCTGGAACTTCATTTTGTCTCACCCGGTGAGCAGTCATGATCTGTCTGGTCTCATCTATTGTCCCTTCCCAGTGACACCTGTTTTCTTTTTGAGGCATAGCTGCTTTATTGGCCTGGGCTTGCAGGACTCTTGACTGCCGCCTACTGGCCAGAGTCCCAGCCTCTAGACTTTTCAGCATCCAGTTCATAGGGGAATTCCCCTATGTCCTTCTCAGACCAACCACTGTGATCACAGAAGGGAGATGTGGAGGCAGCTGGGGGTGTGAGGCCTGGGGGAATCTTTTCACCCTTCTAGGGGAAGCATCAAGGCTGTGACAGACGGCTTTTCCCAAGAAAAACAAGGATGTGATTGATCCCGCCTTAGGGACTGCAGGGGTAGTACAGAAAGTTAAAAGTATGGTAGCTCTGCCCCTGGGCATCAGGCAGACACACTGATCCTCATGACTGAGTCAGAACAGATGCCCGGGTGGCTAACGTGTATGCAGGGCGCTCATCCAGAACAGCAGGGAGCTCCATGTGTGGCCTCCGAGTTCCGCTCATTTTGGGCCCTGGAGCTGGTACAAACACTGCCGCGTGGGTGGGGATGCAAAGATGGGCTCATAGCACTTATCTCCAAGGAGCTTTGATCTACAAGGGGAGACCAAATATGTCCCTATTTCCTTATGGTGCTGGGAATGAACCCAACCTCAGACATGCAAGGCAGGGCTACAGCACTGAGCTACCCCAGCTAGAGATAAATCGAATGGGTGAGGCACGGGTGTCTGAGCTGTTCCTGGTTGCTGTGATGGGTGGCTATCTCTGCTGTCTGAACTGACCTGCCATTGCGTGGAAAGTCAGGTAGCAGAGGTGCTAAGGTCTTGCAGGACACAAGGGGGTGCCAGTTAGCACACTGCCGCCAAGCAGGACGGAAGCTGAGGGTCAGAGAGGCCTTTGCAAAGAGGTGGGTCACCGTGCAATGAGCAGCCAGTGCTCCAGCCAGGCTGCAGAGCCACTGCCCTGCAAACAGGTGGCATCCCAGACCCAGACCTCTGCCTCCTCTGCCACCTCGCCACCCTGGCAGGCCAGTGCAGCACTTCCTGGGTCCCTTGCTTGCTCCTGCTCTTCAGTGATGTGTTATTCTGTTCTTCCCTAAATGGTCTAGAAAGGGTTCAATTCAGGAATTGGATGAACAGTTCCTGGAAATGGCACAGGGCACTGTGCCATGGGGCTTTTCTGATCTCTGGCCCTTTACTTGGAGGGAAAGGTCTCAATAAAAAAATAAAATAGTCTCATTTTTCTGTAATCTTTTTCTTCTTCCTTTACCATGCTTATGATCTAGGTCTTTCCCCTCCACCCCTGGTGCTAGTACTGGGGCCCGAACTTAGGGTACAGCCTGGGTGACATCCTTTAACTTTTTTTCACTCTACCTCTCAAGCCACAGCTCCACTTCCAGCTTTGGTTGTTAACTGGAGATAAGAGTCTCATGGAGCCAGACACCAGTTGCTCACGCCTGTCATCCTAGCTACTTAGGAGGCTGAGATCTGAGGATCACAGTTCAAAGCCAGACCGGACAGGAAAGTCCATGAGACTCTTATCTCCAATAAACTACTAGAAAACCGGAAGTGGTGCTGAGGCTCAAGTGGTAGAGCACTTGCCTTGAGCTGAAGAGTGCAGGGACAGTGCCCAGGCCCCAGAGTTCAAGCCCCATGACCGAAAGACAGACAGACAGACAGACAGACACACACAGTCTCATGGATTTTCTTGCCTGGGCTGGCTTTGAACTGTGAACCTTAGATCTCAGCCTCCTGTGTATCTAGGATTACAGGCGTGAGCCAATGGTGCCTGGCTCATACAGGCCCACTTTTGAGCCACATGGGATGGGAGAGGAACATCAATCAGAAGAGCCACATTCCAGCTCACACTTGTCCCCATGCCCACCTGTCACCATGGCATCTCAACATGGGGCAGGGAACGGCGGCACCTCACCACCCCGGCACATGGGCCACGGGGACATGAGCAGGCTCACAGTAGTGCACCCTGATTTCTTTATGGGGACTGTTAATAACTCCGTACCTTGAGTGCCTTGTTTACTTCCTTTATGTCTTCCATCTTCAGTTTGGACCTAAAAGAACATAAAATATCATTTTGTAGCAGGGAGAGACAGAAACCAAGAAGAGGAACATACCAGCATGCCACTGGCAAATGTTTTCTACCTTTGTGTAGCTGAGTCACTTCAGCACACTGGCTCCTGTGTGCCCAGGACTGAGGCTAGCCTGGGACCAAATGTGGCCCCTAAAGCAATGTGTAGCCTGCAGGAGATTTGGAAGTGGCTGATACAGTGTAAAAGTTGAGGAGGATCTCACAGAATCTCATGGAACAATCTCATAGAAGTCCTGTCTGTGGCATCTCTGCACAGCCATACCTGAGTATAACATGCCTGCAAGGGGTGGGGTGACCTCTATACTCCCCAGCAGGAACCTCAGTTTCTCAATCTCTAGGCTTCTCCCTGGCTGGAGCTCTTGTCCGCACAGCCTCGAAGGGGCAGGCAGAGGCCATGGCTGTTCATTCTGCCTCTATCCTACTAGTGTTCATATAAGTAGTACAACTAGACATGGACTTACTTAGCAGAATAGAATCAAGTAAAGTGAAACACTTATTGGCAATTAGGGGACCCATCTGAGCCATTTCTAGAAGCTGAGATTCATCTAAACTTCCATTATGTCAGATTGAGTATCAAAAAAGCAGGTCTCTGGGAGATATAGGCCAGACTACAGAAGGGATTAGAAAATATGGTCTTCACTAAGGTCAGCAGACAGCTGTTCATTGTTGACCTATAGAAATAAGCTGGTGGACTGATAGGATCAGAGGCTGCCAGATGGACAGGACTTGGCAAAACAGGTCAAGATGGCAGCCTGACCACACAGACCTCTGGGAAGCAATGTACAAAGCACCCAGAGGTATACAAGATAGAGAAACCAGAAACTTCTCATAGCTGGGGGAGGTGGAGGGGTCTGGCATCTGGCATGGGCTTGTAGGAGAGACAAGGGACCACTCAGCAATGGTTCATCACCAATGGCTTCCCTCAGGGTCTAGGTAAGTTAGTGAACAGGAGGGCCAGCTCACTAAAAAAACAACATCCTCATCCAGGTACCAGTGGCTCATGCCTGTAATTCTAGCTACTCAGGAGGCTGAGATCTGAAGATTGCAGTTTAAAGCCAGCCCAGGCAGAAAAGTCTGTTGAAACTCTTATCTCCAATAAGCTACTCAGAAAAAGACAGAAGTGGTGCTGCGGAAGACAGTAGAACACTAAATGCTAGCTTTGCGCACAAAGAGGCTCAGGGACACTTCCCAGGTCCTGAGTTCAAGCCCCAGGACTGGGGGGAGGAAGGGATTCTCTCTCTCTCTCTCTCTACCTACCCTCAACAAATTAACTTGTGTCTGACTACTAACATCCCTATGTAGTTGGCAGATATCAACACTTTGATCTCCCTGACTGCAGACCTCCTGAGGTCACCCTTGTCCAGCTGTCAGACTTTCTGCATGGCTCTGCTTCATTCTACCACCAGAAAATAGCTTCGGCTGACAGGTGGGCAGATGACTAGAGAGGAGGTCACAGAATGTGAAGGTATAGGTGGGGAACTGGCTCTTACTGGCTCAGGTGCAACCCCATTTCCTGGAGGGCTTGTTCCTGTTCCTCACAGACCTTCTGTAACTCTGCCTTCTCCTCTTGGAGGTCCCGCAACTCCTGAAACAGATAAACCACACATCTAACACACAGTCCTGCAACACCTGTAGATCTTATAACACACTGTAAGAGCAAAAAGCAGATTTACCACATTAACATCTCCCAGAAAGGTTCTTTTGTATATTACGGACAGTTGGAAGGTGAGCATCCTAAGAGGGGTGCCCAGCTTGGGGCAGGGATCAGCTACATTCATCAAGCACATTAAAACCAGTTACCCCAAGCCAGGAATGGTAGCGCATGCCTGTCCTCCCTCCTACTGGGGAGGTAGAGATTTGGCACCATTTCAAAGGCAGAGATGAAGCCCTACTTCAACTAGAAAGCTGGGTGTGGTAGCATACATTTGTCATCCAGACTATGTGGAAGATGTACCAGGAAGAATGTAGTCTAGGCTGATCCTGGTAAAACACTTGAGACCCTACCTGAAAAATAACTAAAGCAAAAAGGTCTGGGGATATTGCTAAAGTGGTAGAGCACCTCTGTATGAGAGGCACTGAATATTTAACTTCCAGTACTGTCCCTCCCCGCAAAAAACCTCAAAACCCAAACTAGCTATCCCTATAGGACAAACAAGGCCTGCCTATGTGAGTTTCTATTAAAGATACACATTTTAGAAACAGCTATCTCAAAAATAGAGCTTTACACAGAATTACCGAAGACACCAGCCACCTGAAAAGATGGGGCTTCCTGTTCAGCACTGCAGAGGCGGATTTGGAGAGGGCTGACCAGGGATGATAAAGACTGAGTTCCAGACCTCTGGAGGGCTGGGAGCCTGTGTGGGGAGCCAGGCATGGAAGGAAACTCACTAGGGACAACACTGATGACTGTACCTGGGGCCAGCATACTTGGCAAGGCTGGGAAAGCCAAGACAGACACAGAAAGCAGCTGAGTATTCATTTTGGGATGCTGGGAACACCAGTGAGGCTCAGCACCCCCAACCTCTGCTGTACCCTCTGTTGGGGTGCTAAGCAGCCCGTGGCTTACTGGTGATGTTAGGCCTGCTCGGTTGGGAAGTGCTGAGGTAGAAGGGTATAATTCAAATAGAAGTCTTCTAAATTGGAGTAGAGTGGGGATCTGTTCAGTGAGTAAGCAGAACTTTCTAGGTCCTCTCCCATTATTTCTCCCTTCCCCACTCTGAGCTCTGGAGGAGCCCCTCCCCTTCCCAGCAGCTTGACGCCCTTTCTACCAGAAGCTACACCATCACATGGCATAGACTGCAAAGCACTGGTCTGAGCCTGCTCACCGGAGGGACAGCTCAGTTTTGGCTTGGCGAGGCTGCTGGTGACAGCAGACAGGGGAACCTGGAGCCCTGGGTACATCGTCTCCCAAGGGAGCAGGCAGGAAGACTTGATACAACAGTCTGTAACCCACTTTCCCCAGAAAGGCCAGGCAGCGAAGACTGCTGGGATTTTATAGGTAGGGGGAGATTTCAGATTGCTCTGCATTTTCTGGGAGGCCTGGTTCTCCTAGAAGATGGAGATGCCAGGATAGCACCACACTTTGCTCACTCTCTAAAGCCTGCAGTATCTAGGCCACATTTTCTAGGCAGGCAATGGCAGGGGGAAATGGAGGACAGGTTTACTCTAGAGCTGATTGGAGTCCCAGTCAGTCTACTTTCTGGGGATGATCTGAACCTGAACTAAGTGGCCAGCCACCGTCTGGGGTGAAGGCATGCACTGGTGTTGGTTAGAAAGCATTGGCTTTGGCAAGGTGCTGTGGACTCATACCTGTAATCCTAGCTACTCAGGAGACTGAGATCTGAGGATCTGAGGATTGTGGTTCAAAGCCAACCCTGGGCAAGAAAGTCCATGCCTGAACTCTGGGCCTGGGTGCTGTCCCTCAGCTCTTCAGCTCAAGGCTAGCCACTCTACCACTTGAACCACAGTGCCACTTCTGGCTTTTTCTGCTTATGTGGTGCTGAGGAATCAAACTCAGGGCTTCATGAATGCAAGGCAAGCACTCTACCACTGAGCCACCTTCCCAGCCTCCATCAGACTCTTATCTCCAATTAACCACCCTGCACCAAACCAGAAGTGGATCTGTGGCTCAAAATGACAGAGTGCTAGCTTTGAGCACAAAAGCTCAGGGACAGCACCCATGACCAACAACATAAAAAAACAAAACAAAACAAAACAAAAAAAACCACTGGCCTTTCTACATAGTGCTGGTTTGGGGACCCCTTCAAATGCAGGGGCCCGTGCCTGCATGGGCTCTGTGCGCAGGTCTTACGTTGTGCCTTGCTTACCACTCAAGTCTCGCTCTCTGCTGTCCTTGTCCCCCTTTTTTTTGTTGGTTGTGGGGCTTGAACTTGGGGCCTCAGCACTGTCCCTGAGCTCTGCTCAAGGCTAGTGCTCTACCACTTTAAGCCACAGTTCTACTTCCAGTTTTCTGGTGATTAATTAGAGGTAAGAGTCTCATGGACTTTCCTGCCCCAGCTGGCTTCAAACCATGGTCCTCAGATCTTAGCCTCCCGAGGAGCTAGGATTATAGTAGTGAGCCACTGGTGCCCGGCCACCATTCCATTCTGAAGGTGATCTTGGCCTTTCCTTGGACAGGCGCTGAGAACTAAACTTTGGAGGGTGGTGGGGATCCCACATGAAGAGCACAGGAGTGGGCCTTGGCTTACCTTCTTTAATCCTTCTACTTGCTGTAGCTCTGTTCGGAGAAGAGATGAGGAGTCTTTTTCATGTTGTAATTCTCGCTGAAGAGCTTGTCTTTGCTCTTTTTCTGATTTCAGCTCTTTCTCTAGACTTGAGCTGTTGTCCCAAGATGAATTGGAGTTAGTTTCGGTGCGGGAGGCAGGAGATCATGTGAACAGCCAGGCCCACTTGTGCCTCCCTCCGTAAGAAACCAGGACCGCTGAGCAAACGACTGGTGGAGATGCCAACGGAGAGAAAGGAAACACCACAGCACAGTCCTCTCCTGAGTTAGAGATGGAGCTAACAGCAAGAATTCCAGCCACCAGCAGCAAGGGAAGATACTGAATTAGGGGTAGTGAGCAAAGTAGTCAAGGCCAGGGCTGAGTGGGCAGCCACTGGCTGGACCCCCGAGGCTTGCAGTCTCATTGATCATTTGTTCTTTATTTAGCACATGGGCTCTACAGCTTATCTTAGCTTTGCAGGGGTGAAGTCTGAGGTGGGGTTCTAGCTGCCCCCTCAGCCCTTCCCTCCTCCAGTTCTCCCAGCTGCCCCCTGCCACCTCCCAAGGCTCCCTACCATTGCTCGTGTAGCTGGGCCAGCTGCAGCTGCAGGGCGCTGACCCTGCCGCCAAGCTCCTGCTGCAGCTTGTGGCTTCGCTCCTCGGCCCCCTGTCTTGCCCGTTCTGAGTGCTGTAACCTAGAGTGACAGAGACAGAGAGATGGCTATGAAGGAAAATACTGTTTCTGTTTTTGAGACAGTCTTAGTAGCCCAGACTGGCTCGAACTCTCAGCTGTCTCAGTGCAGGGAATACAGGTGTGTATCATGACATCTAGCTTTGTTATTCTGAGACAGGTTCTCACTATGTCGCACGGGGTGATTTCAATCTCATGGGTTAAAGTGATCCTCTGGCCTCAGCTTCTCAAGTACCTGGGACTTCTCAAGTACTGAGTCCTGCTGCCTCCAATTCAAGATCCTCTGCCTCTGCCTCCTGGCAAGTGGGATTCAGGTGTATTTCATAGCCCTTCTGGTGGTACTGGCTTTGAACTCCAGATCTCATACTTGCTAGGCAAGCACTCTACTATTAAAGCCATGCCCTCAGCCATTTCTGCTTTATCTAGGGTATTAAGCTTTTGCTCAAATTTGCCTTTTCCCCCCCTCTTAACTGTGACTTTCACAGAACAATAGTTTAAGAGTCTCTTTACCAAGTTGTTCCCTTACAGATGATGCTTTTGTGTTATACTTCAGGTTAACAGTTCTAGTTTCGCTGAAGCTCTGTCTGGCATGTGATGTTAAAACAGTGCTAAACGTCTATTACTAACATTGTTCCTTCTCCTTTGTAAAGAGCTGGGGGCTGGTTGTGTGTATACCTACTTTTGGACTCTATTCTAACCCACTGCTGACTTGATATTCATTCCTTCATTCAGGCCAGTCCTAGGACCTGAACTCAGGGCCTGGGCACTGTCCTTGAGCCTCTTTGTTCTCAAGGCTAGTGTTCTACCATTTGAGCCACAACACCACTTCTGACTTTTTCTGAATGGTTTATTGGAGATAAGAATCTCATGAACTTTTCTGCTCAGGCTGGCTGCCTCTGAACCATTATTCTCAGATCTCAGCCCCCTGAGTAGTGAGGATTATAGGCATGAGCCAATGGATCCTGGTTTGACTTGATATTTAAATGTGAATGACATACTACTCACTGCCCAGCTTCTGTTGAGGACAGTTTGATGTAGTGGCCAAAAGGATGCTCAACAAAACACTGCATGGGCAAAGCTACTGCATCCAGCTCTTCTGCTGGGAAAGACTCTCACCACCCGAATTGGTCTGTACTTCCAGAAGGGGCTGTGTTGGTCTCAGGCCCAAAGGATGCCCCGCCCTCAAGGGTTGGACTGTTTGCCAGGGGAAGTAACTACCTTTCTTCCATTTGTTTCATGTTGGACATCACTTGATTGTTTTTTCCTTCAAAATTCGTGATAGCTTCAGTCTTCTGCTGTAAACTGCTCTCTGCATTCTAAAAAGCAAGGAATCCTCATGTCTGCTCTGAAAAAAAATCTTAAAAAAACCTTAAAAAGGTACTCTTACGTGTCAATACAGGTATTTAGAAAGAAAAAATATTAAAAAACAAAAACGGATGTGAGACGATGGTAAAGTCAATGGGAGAAGGTAAAAAAAAAAGGAAGAAGAAAGTGAGAGTCTTTTTTGGACAGTACTGAAGTTTGAACACAAGGCTTTGCACTTGTTAGGCATTCGGCCACTTAAGCCATGTCTCCAGCCCTTTTGCTTTAGTTATTTTTGAGGTACAGACTCACTTTCAGGTGAGGAGGAACGAAGTTCAGCCTGGACTTGCTCCTTCAATATAAGCTTCCCACAGAACTGGGACAACAGGTGCATACCACCATGCCCAGCTTTTTTTTTTTGTCTCTCATGGGTCTTGAACTCTGAGCCTAAGTGCTGTCCTTGGGCTTCTCAGCTCAAGGCGAGTGCTCTACCACTTGAGCCACAGCACCACTCCTGATTTCCTGGTGGTTAATTGGAGATCAGAGTCTCATGGTCTTTTCTTCCCCAGGCTGGCTTTGAATCACAATCCTCAGATCTTAGCCTCCTGAGTAGCTAGTATTACAGGCATGAGCCACTGGCGCCTGGCAGCTTTTTTTGTTGAGATGGAGGTCTCACTAACTTTTTTCTTGGGTCGGCCATAAACTGAGATTCCCTCAGTCTCTATCTCCTACTAAACAGCAAGCATTACTGGAATAAATCATGGCACCTAGCCAAAGGAGATTATTTTTATTACTGTGCATGTTAAATTGAGGATGATGATGAGTTCAAGCCTCGATAGCTAAAAGGGGAAGGAAGGGTATGAAGTGCACGCAACTGGAGCAGGAGCAGACAATGGAAGTCTAATATGTGTGCTGTGGTCTTAGCAGGTGGGTTTGATGCTGTCAAGGTAGACTAGGCAGAGAGCTGGCTGTCCTTGTTTCTTATGGCAAAGGAAAACTCTGATTCACTGAATCTTGGATATCAGGAATGCTGGGCTGCTGGTACAGTAGGGGAGTGGCTAGTGTGTTGGCGGTTTGCTATGTGAGCAGGTTTTATAGAGGCGCAGTGCCAGGCCAAAGCCTGCCAGACTAGGGTGTAGGGCTGGGGCCTCCTGGGGTTGGAGGAGCCATTTGCTCTGGACTCAGTAATATGTGACAAAAGAAGAAAAAACAGTAATAAAGCCCCCAGGAAAACACCTCCCGTGGCTCAGTGGTAGCACATAACTAGCATGCATGAAGCCCTAGGCTCAAAAAAACAAACAAATAAACAAACAACAAAAAAAAACCCGGCCTGAGACAAAAGCCTCTCATATCTAAATCTACTGTTTTGGATGATCTGCCATTACTGACAGACAGGGACACAGATCCACACACAGACACTAATGGGACAAAAAGTAAAGAGGCAGGTGGGAGAGCCGTGGTCAGTGAACCTGGGTCACTTGCACACAAGGAGGAGGAGGAAATAGACAGGGCTAGCAGGACCCAACCGTGCCTGAAAGAACCACACACCTGCCTTGAGCAATGCCCGGCTGTGAATGAACAATGGCCACCACAGGGGTTTAGTCTTCAAGGACACACTCCCTGAGGCCTGGGCACAGGACTGCTAAGGTGGGAGGTGGGGGAAGTGCCTGAAGAAGGCAGAGCCAGGGAAGCTGGCTGAGTGAAAGAAACAGTCTGCCATTAGGTGCCAGGACATTTTCGTGTGTGTGTGTGTGTGTGTGTGTGTGAGCTGCTCCAGGTGTGTGTGTGTGTGTGTGTGTGTGAGCTGCTCCAGGGGCTTGAACTCAGGACCTGGACACTGTCCTTGAGCCTCTCTGTGCTCAAGACTAGTGTTTTACCACCTGAGCTACAGTGTCACTTCCAGCTTTTTCTTAGTAGTTTATAAGAGTCTCATGAACTTTCCTGCTTGGGCTGGCTTTCAACTGTGATCCTCGGATCTCAGCCTCCTGAGTAGCTAGGATTACAGGTATGAGCCACTGGTGTCTGGCTAAAAAACATTTTTTTTTTTAGGTCGGTCATGGGGCTTGAACTCAGAGCCTGGGCACTGTCCTTGAGCTCTTTCACTCAAAGGTAGTTGTGTGTTGTGTGTGTGTCTACTCTATCATTCTCTGCTGCTGGCTGTATGTGACAGGCTATGCTGAGAACAGCTGCCTGCTGGCTTCCTGGTCATATGCACTGCAGCGGACCCCATGGGCCAGTTGTACTACATACAATTATGTATATGCCTCTCTCTCTCTCTCTATATATATATATGTATATATATATATATATATTTTTTTTTTTTGGCCAGTCCTGGGGCTTGAACTCAGAACTCAGAACACTGTCCCTGAGTTTCTTTGCTCAAGGATAGCACTCTACCACTTGAGCCATAGCACTACTTCTGGCTTTTTCTGTTTATGTGGTACTGAGGAATTGAACCCAGGCTTCATGCATGCTAGGCAAGCACTCTACCATTAAGCCACATTCCCAGCTCCTGCCTCCATATTCAAAGACACTACTACATTGTTACAGCACACTAATTGGCCTTCTATACACAGACCTAAACAAGAAGAAAAAGTGAGCAAATTCAAATTGTAATTCGTTTTGTCGTGCTTCAGTTTTCACTGTTGCTATTAAAGTCACATAGGATTTGGAAAAGGAGGAAACAGTCGTTGACAGTATGGTTGTCATATTGACTATAACACTGAATAGGACGCAGAAGTTACAATCTGTCAGGAAGGACAGACAGAACTGGAAGGAGAGTGATACTAGTCTGTGGAAAACAAACCATGTCTGTTTTGACAATAAGAAGGAAGCAGAACCTGCAAAAGAATGTTTTGTGAGGGACCCAGAATGGTGCAGTCTGGTGGCTTGTGGAAGGAAGCATGAGAAGTTTTAGGTGCTGTTTTTCAGACTGGCTCTGTGAGCCATCTGAAATGACAGCACAGGACTGGCTCTGTGGGCCATCTGAAATGACAACACAGGAGAGTCAAGCAGAAGACTCAGCACAGGGACTGTGAGGACAAGTCTGGAAAGACAGTGTTAAATGCTGTCTTTACTTCTCCCAACTGTTGATGTACACAATTAGTCACTGAAATAAGAGGAAAACAGCAGGGAAACCATGGAGGTGTGACACAATTTGGGCATGGGTTCAAAAGACATAGCAATGGCTCATTGCTAGCTCTACTAAGCTGCATCCCCAGAGGCACCGGATTTAGCCACTTGGTTCTCGCTTGTTACTCCCATTTTCCTCCATTTCTCAGATATTGTTGTAAGGACCAAATAAAATACATACAATAAATATGGCACATGCCATAATCCTATACTCAGGAGGCTGAGAAAGGAAGAGGCTAGTCTGGGCTACAGAGCAAAATCTTGTCTCCCTCATCCATCCCTCTATCCATCCATCCTTTCATTCACAAATAAATAAGTAAATACATAAATCGATCATTAAGTGGTCAAATTCAAAAGGGCTGAGGTTCAGGTCTGACACACAGGTCTGTGATGCTCACAGATCTGTCTCCTGGCTCACTGGGCAAGTGACTTAAGACAACAACAATACATGGAAAGCAGCAGCAGGGAAGAACACTGCCACACAGACATGAAGCCACTCCCCCACCTGAACCTTGTGGAACATCTGTAAATTAATGGCTTTCACTTCTTCTAGTTGCTGGCGCAGAGCAACGAGTGTGTCCTGCTTCTCGTGGGTGTCTTTTTCCAGTAACTTCATGGCGATCTCCATTTCTGTTTTCATCCCAACTTGTAACTCCAGTTCTTTTTCTAGCTCCTTTGGAGGATATTTACAAGGAAATGTGTGTATAAGCAGGGCATACAAATGTACACATCGAGCTTGTTCTGGGTAATGATTCAGACAATGGCAGGTGAGGACAGGATTGGGGTGTTGACAATGGATGATGGGTTGGGGGGAGCGTGTTGAGGATGAGCTTGGGGGATTGACAATGGGTTGGAGTGGTTAAGGACAAACCTGGAGGTTTGAGGACAAGTTTGGAGGCTAAGGATAGTCTGCCTGAAGCTTCACCCTTTCATTACTGTACAATTAAGGTTTGTCCTGTATGTCAAGTCAATAGAAAGCTGACTTGCAGAGTGAGCCTCGTGTTTTAGCAGCCATGTTGTAACCCAGTGACCAGACCCTGGAAGGATGCTGGGCTGGTGCCTGGTTCTGGGAGAACCTGATGATGAGGTGTTACACTTGCTGGAGTGGTCTGCTGGTTGAGGGTAACAATTCTGTCTTGAGGAACTCAGAACATGTGACCCCCCCACAGTCATTCAAGGGAGGGAGGAAGTAAACGCAGGCACAGAACATAGTTCCATGAAGAACTCTGTTTTGTTTTGATTTTGTCGGTCATGGGGCCTGAACTCTGAGCCTGGGCGCTGCCCCTCAACTCTCAAGCTCAAGGCTAGTGCTCTACGACTTGAGCCACAGCACTACTTCCTGCTTTTTTTTTTTCCTGCTTATGTGGTGCTGAGGAATCGAACCCAGGGCCTCATGCATGCAAGGCAAGCAGCCTCCCTTCCCAGCCCCCATGAAGAGCTCTGGTCACTCACACACACTGAGTGGAAATAAATAGGCCAGAGGCTCTGATGGAAAAGTGGGATATTATCAAAGGAACCATGACTCTGGTCTCCTAGCAACCTCTAAAAGAGGTTGGTAATAAAAATGGGAACAAAACAGAAGCGATCATGTGGAATAATGTGAACACTGCAACTCATAGTCACTGTAAACTCATGAACTTCTGTGTACGCCACCTCGGCAGGTTTAAGCATATCCTTGGGCTACAGAGGGCTTCTCCCTGAGTAGACAGGGCTCACACTCACCTGCCTCACTTTCTTCTCCTCCTTCAGCTGCTTCCACACATCACTGTACATTTCGTCCAGGCCTTGCCGGGTCTGCTTATAAGTCTCCAGCTCAACTTTTGTGTCCTGTTTTGTTATCTGAATCAAGCAAAAACACCCAGAAGAATGGGTTGCTGGTGAAAAGCACACTAGTAATATATTAAAACATACCATAATTCTAAATATAAAGGATCATTTTCTACTTTTTAGACATGATGGGGAAAGTTTACGTTCATAAAGGTGTTAGAATTTGAAAGATGAAGGACGGGAGCAGGCCAATACACTTTTTTTTAAAATTAGACGAAGCCTCCCTATGGCTGGCCTTAAGTTCCCAATCCTCAGCTTTCTAAGTGCTGGGTTTACAGGTGTATGTTATGTCTGAATAAACCAATATAATTTTTTTGTTGTTATTGTGGGGCTTGAAATCAGGGCCTTGGCACTGTCCCTGAGCATTTTTTGCTGAAGGCTAGCACTCTACCACTCTGAGCCACAGTGCCACTTCTGGTTGTCTGGTGGTTAATTGGAGATGAGTCTCACAGACTTTTTTGCCAAGCTGGCTTTGAATCCCAACCCTCAGATTTCAGCCTCTTTTGTTTTTGTTGGTTGCGGGGCTTTTTGTTTTTTTTTTGTTTTTGTTTGTTTTTGTCGGTCGTGGGGCTTGACCTCTGGGCCTGGGCGCTGTCCCTCAGCTCTTCAGCTCAAGGCAAGCGCTCTACCACTTCAGCTACAGTGCCACTTCCGGTTTTCTGGTGGTTTATTGGAGATAGGAGTCTCACAGTCT
>NW_012267351.1:2570838-2582481 GCF_000151885.1 Dipodomys ordii
TGTGAAGGGTAAACAAAGGAGGAGGCTGCAATGCTTGATAAGAAATGTACTCATTATCTTGCCCATGTAATTGTAACCCCTCTGTACAGTATGTTCACAATAAAAAAAAAATAACCAATAGGAACTCTGAAGTACAAAGGGGTATGAGGTCTAGGTTGCCTGTGAATGGCATGTGTTGGGACAGAAGCAAGAGGAACCTTTTTGTATATTCTGTAGACTGGGTAACTGTTAAAACTACACTGACTAGAAATGTGGCTTAGTGGTAGAGTGCTTGCCTACCATTCAAGAAGCCCTGGGTTCGATTCCTCAGTACCATATAAACAGAAAAAGCCAGAAGTGGTTCTGTGGCTCAAGTGGTAGAGTACTAGCCTTGATCAAAAAGCTCAGGGACAGTGCCCAGGCCCTGAGTTCAAGCCCCAGGACTGGAAAAAACAAAAAACAAAACAAAACTACACTTAGCCCTAGTACTTGTAGGCTCTGTATCAGGGGAATCAATCAAGCAGGATTAGAAATATTTGAAGGAAAATACCTCACTGTTCTGAACATGCATGGACCTTAATTTTCTTGTCATTGGTCCCTAAACAACACAGTAGCAGCTACTCACAGAGTGTTCATATTGGATGAGGTATTATAAGCAATCCAGAGATGATTTAAGTATCTGGGAGGATATATTCAGAGAACCAAGGCAATGCCCTTTATTCAAGAGACTCGAGCATCATGGGTTTAGGTATCCAAGGGGTGGGGCAGGATCCTGGAGATCCCCCACAGATACCCAGGGGATGACATCATGAGCTCAAGGCCGGTGCTGGGTGAGCTGCTCACTGAAGCCCAATAGTGAGCTCCATTACTTACCTCTACGCTCTTTTCACTTCTCTCACGGATTAATTCATTCTGTTCTCTTAATTGCTGCTGTTCTTCTTGCAGTGAGCAAATGCGGTCTGTCGCGGCAGAAAGCTGATTAAGAAAGATTTAAATTAAAAAACTTACATTTCTTAACATCAAAATCAATCTTGCTGTTCAAATTTTAAAACACTAACATTTACTTGGTACCTTTACATTTGGCATCTCATTTTGAATAGGGAATGCATGGCTTAGAATTGTAAAGAAATGAGAGTTTGTAAAGTCTCCCATCCATCCCTGTCCTTAGCCATCTCTGTTACTTTATGTGGAAAATCATGTAGGTTCACAAGCAATTAGGAAACAACCTGAGTGTCCACTGTTAGAGCAAAGGGTAAATATATTACAGTGGAGGCACAAACAGAAGCATTAGCTATTCCAATGTTCACAATAGCTATTAATGACTTGAGAACTCACTTGCAATACTAATAAAGGAAAGAAGCAGATTATATGGTATGCTCTTGCCTGTAGTAAGAAAATCAACTAGGATAAAAATGCTTACATCAAATGATAAGAGAATTCCATACCAGAAGATAGAGAAAGCTGTCACTTATTAGGGGCTGTTTTGTATGTATTTTGTTCAGCTTTTATCATTAGAGGGAGAATTAAAAAATGGAAGCGGGGACAAAACATCAAGCCACAGAGTTGTGCCCTGGAGGAAATCCTCTCCTTGAAGGGGGTGCACATAGCTTGGGGTAAAGCATATGGAATCTGATATTTTCATGGCTCTGCCTCAGGAGAGGAGGTGAGAGCAATGGGGAAACACTGCTTTCGGGGAGAAAGGGAGGCTGGAGAAGGAGCAAGAAGCAAGACATTGTCCTGGGTACTTTTTTTGGGAGGGGGGCGGTTACTAGAGTTTGAACTCAGGGTTTTGCACTGGCTAGGCAGGTATTCTATCATGAACCACACTTCCAGTCTTTTATTGTGCTGGTCATTTTTGAGCTAGGGCTCATCTCCTGCCTGGGTGTGCACCTGGACTGAGATCTATTTTAGACTTTCCATTGCAGGTGGAATTACAGGTATGAGCCTTTGTGTACAGCCTGCAGTTGAGAAGGGGTCGTGTGAACTTTTCTGCCCAGGTTGGCTTTAGACTATGATCTTCCCAATCTCAGCCTGCCAAGTAGCTAAGATAACAGATGTGAGTCTCTGGCATTCATTGTCCTTGGCATTTGGCTCTAATTTCAGCATTAATTCCCAATGGAGGGCCCTTAAAGCACTTAACTCCTCTCTAGCATCTAAAGTCTCTAAGAATTACTCTCCTCTTGAATGTTCCTAAGCAACTATTGTGCCTGAATGAGACACTGCATGCTTTAGAGCAGTTATTAGTTATCACAAGCAGGCAGAAGCCATAAACTGCTTCCCTATCCTCTCTGAAGATACAGAAAACTTGCCCCGGAGAGAGAGGAATGACTACTCTCTAAAGCCTGGCTTCTCTTACAATCGTCTGCCTTGAAAGGAAACACAGGGGTTTAGTTTCAAAGCCAAATAAGACTTTGAAAGCAGGACACCAGGTCTGAGAACAGAGTGGTTTGCTTGTTCATAAATCAGTCAGTTCCCCAGCACCTCCCCCAAGAGTTGCATTAACTATATTCATATGATTATCAGTCTGATTTAGTCTTTATGAAATTCACAAAGTACGAATCATTGCCCAACTTGGAGACAGAGAAGTAAGGTTCCAAGACCGACCTACCTAAAGGGGACTCAAAGGCCGATGTCCACCCAGGAGAGTGGAGGCCTCCCAACGCTAAGTCCAGTGCTTTCTCCTGGATGCCCTTGAGTACTGTCTCAACCTCCTGCTTACACTCCTTTGAGCTCCTCCTAGGAGAGCATCAATGTAAAGAAAGCCTTAATCATGGGTTGATGGAGGCATGCTTGCAGCCTCTCTCCTTCCACTATGCCCTGTCTCCACGCCGTGGGGTGTTTCCTCTTGAGCCTCCTCTCAAAGCTCTCCTCCTTTTCGATGAGACTAGGTGGGAGGCCGGAGCAGCCAGGGACCGCTACCTGTGGGAGCCTCAGAGAGGCTGTGCAACCCCCCTCCTGCTAACAGGAGACAAGATGTGTCCACCAAGGAGCCTGCCGGGCAGCTGGCAGCAAGCTTTCTTCCTCGGCCTCAGCCCTCCTTCGTCCTGTCCTTTCATTCTCTCTCTACCTAGTGAGAAAGCAGAGAAAGACCACGCTGTGGGGAGACGAGTTCCATGTGCCTAAGAGGCTGAAACAGAGGGGTAGGCTGAGTGACAGCCGCTTACAATACAGTCTGTGCTTTCTGGGGCCATAGGGAGGCACGTGACATCACAGGAAAGGCAGAAAAAGAGGAAGAAACTGCTAGACAGGTCCCAGCTCTAGGTGATAAAACCTGTCTCTGAGAACTGGCTGGAGATGGGCTGCAGTGTCTCGCTGGGAGCTGCACAGGGCAGAACACAGATGTCCTGTTTGCAAGCCAGCTCAATGCGAGGCTGGCCAGTCCCTTCCTTCCAGAGAGCAGCTCTGCGCAAGTGTACCAACTCCACCGTTTCTCTAATCCTCGGGCCATCATTATATGTAAGGACTTCAATGAAGTTACAAACCTCTTCTTGGAGCTTTGAATTAGTCTTTTCTAAGCCATCTATCTTGGACTGAAGATCTCCAACTGTGCAGCTATAGAAAAATCACAGTACCAGGTAAGTGCAAGCTTATAAAAGATGACTGTTTCCTCAACCATTGAACAATGAGAAGGGAGATGCCTAGATTTGCTGAATTCAGAGTCATTCATTAACCCAGAGATATGAAATATAAATACATGTGTGTATGTGTATTTATTTATATGCCAGTCTTGGGGTTTGAATTCAAGTCCCTGAGCTTCTTTTGCTCAAGTCTAGCACTCTACCACTTTGAGCCACAGCACCACTTCCAGCTTTTTCTGTTTATGTGGTACTGAGGAATAGAACCCAGGGCTTCATGCATGCTAAGCAAGCAATCTAACACTAAGCCACATTCCAGCCCTGTATTTGTATTTAGATAGACTACTCACTAGATTTTTTTTGGGGTGGGGGTGGGGGTAGGGCAGTCCTGGGGCTTAAACTCAGGGGCTTGGTGCTATCTCTGAGATTTATTGTTCAAGGTTAGCACTCTACCATTTGAGTCTTAGCTCCACTTCTGGCTTTTTTTTTCTCCACTTTTTTAAGTGGAGCTAAAGATTCTCATGGACTTTCCTGCTCTGACTGGCTTTTAACTATGATCCTCAGATGTCAGCCTCCTGAGTAGCTAGGATTACAGGCACGAGCCAACAGTACCTGGCTCTTTACACTGTTTTATCCCAAAATATGTTATTCATTCTTTTATAGCCAGCTAGGAAAAAATATTTTTTCCTTAAATATAATAAATGATGGGAATTAAGGTGTGTCTTCAGTCATGTATTTGAAGATATTATTCATAATAAGTGCTGGAGCCGGAAGCCCAGGCACAGGCTTGCTCATGCGCTCCACTGCTGACTAAACCCTCTCTCTTCCCTTGTCTGGAAGCTATTTTTTCCTTTTCTTTTTATTTTATTCCTTTCTGTTGGACTCTTTTGAAGTTCATACATTATAGATCCAGGGCATCTCGTTGCAGAGGCTGTAACTTAGACAATAGATCATATCCCACAGATCTTGCCAGTGATGGGGACAGAGAAACAAACCTGCAGCGGCTATTGAATGGAGGTTCAGGAGTTGGTGGCAGAAAAATAGAGATACAAAGACAAAAAATGAAAAAGAATAGTTATGGAGTGAATAAAAGGTCTTAAGAGTATTGTTTTTGATTCTATACCAACTATATAACATAAAATAGCAATGTCGAGGACACTGGTGATTTGTACCTTAAAAATAAAGCATATAGAGAGGAAAAAAAAATACTCATGGCTAATACTTTATAGCTGTCTCCCAACCTTCTGATCATTTTGTACCAATGTATGACCTGAGATAATCCAAGCTGAGCAGTAAAACTAAATAAAAGTATAGGGAAAGAAAACTGGGCCGGGCACTGGTGGCTCATGCCTATAATCCTAGCTACTCAGGAGGCTGAGATCTTAGGATCAAGGTTCAAGACCAGCCTGGGCAGGAAAGTCTGTGAGACTCTTATCTCCAATAAACCACTAGAAAACCGGAAGTGGTGCTGTAGCTCAAGCAGTAGAATGCTCGCTTTGAGCTGAAGAGCTGAGGGACAGCGCCCAGGTCCAGAGTTCAAGCCCCAGGACCGACAAAAAAAAAGAAAAAAGAAAAAAAGGAAACTGGACCATTGGGAGAAAAGCACATAATTAATTGATTACATCTGTGATGGAGTTCATCAGGAATGGGTCAGTAGAAAGACACCATTTAATAAAATGGATCACCAATACATTAAGGGGTAAATAAAGTCAAGACTGCCTTAATGGATGCTAATGCACTTGATAAAAATCCACATTTAGGCTGGGCGTTGGTGGCTCATGGCCTGTAATCCTAGCTACTCAGGAGGCTGAGATCTGAGGATCTGGGTTCAAAGCCAGCCTAGTGAAGAAGGTCTGTGAAATTCTCATCTCCAATTAACCACCAGAACACTGAAGTGGAGCTGTAGCTCAAGTGGTAGAGTGCTAGCTTTGAGCTGAATTGCTAAAGACAGTGTCCAGGCCCAGAGTTCAAGCCCCACAACCAACAACAGCAACAAAAAAAAAATCCTTATCTATACCTTAAGAAAACTTTCAAATTAGAAATCAAAGGATTTCTCAAAATCCAGCCAGCAGGGAGGTTGAGCAGAGCCTCTGAACAGCCTTTTCTAGTGGAAGAAGGCATCACCCTCTGGCTTGCTTCATTGGCACTGGGGCACCAGGCCTGTCCCGGGCAGCACTGCTAATGTGCAGTCTACTCTCTAGAAGGCTTAGAGAAACATGACTTCCCAAAACAGGCCAAGAATTCTCCCACTCCCTACAATTCTTCTAAGGCTTATGTTTCATGAAACACAGCAGTTTTCCAGCTATGATTTAAATTCCTTCCTTTTTTTTTTTTTTTTTTGTTGCTGGGACCAGAGTTGAACTCAGGGCCTCAACTTTTGCTCATAGGCTGGTTGGCGCTCTACTGCTTAAGCCACGCCTCCAGTCCACCAGCTACAATTGTAAAAAAATCAAGAAAAGGCCTCTGACATGACACAGGTTGGCCTCCCATGAATGGCGTGGATCACAGGCTTGCAGCTCAGCAGTTTTACCCTCTTTTCCTGCCCTGATGCATCAGGGCGCTCTGTGCCGATTCACACCAATGAGAATACGTGGCATGGCAGTCCTGCCAACCATTTGGCTTGGGAGAGGAAAGGAAGCCCAAGATTTAAGGCCTTTACTCTCTATACTATGAAACTGCTCCAAACAAAGAACCAGAATTCCCTATAGATGTTATCTATCAAGAAGAAAAGCCAGGTGCTGGTGGCTCACGCCTGTAATCCTAGCTACTCAGGAGGCTGGGATCTGAGGATTGTGGTTCAAAGCTAGCCCGGGCAGGAAAGTCTGTGAGACTTTTATCTCCAATAAACCACCAGAAAACTGGAAGTGGCGCTGTGGCTCAAGTGGTAGAGCACTGGCCTTGAGCTGAAGAGCTGAGGGACAGCACCCAGGCCCAAAGTTCAAGCTCCACGACTGACAAAAAAAAAAAAAAAAGAAACCCTTCTTTCTCATCTGTATGCATGAACACTGCTAGACTGATTACACCCTTTTTACCTAGTGTGGAGAAAAATCACTTATAAACACATGCAAACTCAAAGAGTGACCTGTGTGTGAGTGTGGCACTGGAGAAGAGGAGGGGCTCCTACCTTAGGTGCCGGTTCAGTTCTTCCACGTAATTTTTTTGATCAAGGACATCAGTAATTCTTTCATGCCTTATAAAAAGAGCATAAAAAGAGAAATTTATTTTACCTATGGTTAATACTCTGGCACTGGCTCTTACCTTCTGATCAGCTATACAAATGTATCAGGAAATCTAAAGAGTCAGAGCTAAGAAATAATACCCATGTGTCCCAGGAGTATAAACATAACAGGGATGGCTGGAGCAGCCAGGGCTCTGGAAACAGGTGCCCTCTGATGCACTCTAGATTCTGCAGACTGGCTGTGCCTCTGGCATGGGGAAAGGCACAAATGCACACCTACCCATGTACAGATGTACACACACACACACACACACACACACACACACACGCACACAGAGTCATGCAGTGAAAGCACCAGCCTTCCCTTGCACATGACTCTGGAAGTGGCATGTGACACAATCTTATTACACTGAAGTTCACTTGAATTCAGGGCCTGGGCACTGTCCCTGAGAACTTCTGCTTAAGGCTCTATCAGTTTGAGCTACAACGCCACTTCCCGTTTTCAGATGGTTAAATTGGAGTTAGTCTCATGGACTTTTCTGCTACCGCTGCCCTTCAGATCTCAGCCTCTTGAGGAGCTAGGATTACAAGCATGAGCTACCAGCACCTGGCTCACCTTGTAATTTCTTTACAAATGTATAGACAATTGTAACTTAAGTAAATGGAATCATCCTATAGAGGTTGGTATTGTAGATGCTAGGATTGTTTTTCAGTTATTGATTTTTCTCTTACCTATTCTGCTTTGCCTCTCCTCTCCTTTCTTCTCCCCTTCCTTTTTTCCATCCATCCATCCATCCATCCATCCATCCATCCATCCTTTTAGTTTGGGACTCAAATTCAGTATTTGACACTTTTGCTCACTGGCTGGTGCTCTACCACCTAAACCATGCCTTCAACCTCCCTTACTTTTTTTCTTCAGGTACTGGGGTTTGAACTCTTGGCTTTACACTTGCTAGGGAAATGATTTATCACTTGACCTGTATCTCTGGTCCTTTTTTCTTTAGTTTGTTTTTCAGTTAGGGTTTCTAATTTTTGTCACACCTGGCCTTGTGCCACAATCCTACCTATGCCTCCTGTGCAGCTGACAGCACAGGCTATCATCACCATACTTGGTTCCTTTTCATCGTTGTACTGAGAGAAGAGTCTCCTAAGTAGCACAGGCTATCCTATAACTCATTATATAGCCCAGGCTGTCTGTCAATCCACAATCTGTCTACCTCAGCCTCCTACATGCTGAGATTACAGGAGTGCCCTATGATACCTCTTTGCTTCTGTCCCTGACATAGCTTTCCTGGTAATGCACATTAAGAATGTTGAGTATTCATCTCTGTGTGTATAATCCTAACATCTAGCTAATAGACACATAGGATATGCACTTAAACTATTAAGTATATACTAGGGAATTTTTTTTTTTTTGGTATATAAACTACTTGGCACCATATTTTCCTCATTCAGTAATACCTTGGGGAAATTTCTCTACTATACTAGTAGCTCAAATTGATTCTTCTGTATGTCTGCACAATATACATAATAAGGAATAGTTTGGGTTAGGGAATGTAATTCCCTAGATGATAAGGATGAGAATGCATTTGCTCTGCAACTAGAAAGAATTGATAAAAGCTAAACTCCGCAGGCCAAAGCAGGAGCAGCACTCTATGCCAGAACTTCATTTACCCCCGCATGGGACTTACTCTTTGCCGCCATCAAGGTCCTGCCCATCTTTAAGGTAGAGGGAAAAGTCAATCACACCAACCTGGAAAAATAAGCCACAAGATGACATTTCTCTTTTTCTTCAAACCGTAAAAGTCCTGCAGATTCAGGGCAGTTCATCTCACTACTGGGTATGCTCTTTATGAAGATTAACAAAAAGTTTTTTGGGTACAAAGTAAAGAGGGGGGAGCGAGAGAGAAAGATGAGGTGTGCGTGTGGGGGGGGGGCGGAATGAGAGAACACTAGATCTCTAAAATGGTGACCTTAACTCATTTGGCTGAACCTTTCTCCCTTACTGAACTGTGAGTAAAATGGTCTAGTTTGTACCTTAGGGAGAATTCTCTGCCTCTGTTGGGAACCAGGGAAGATCTTGTCCCCCTCACCCCACAAAAAAAAGGAGCTTTGTTAAAAAAAAATATGGCATTGGAGAGTATCATTGTTATTTGAAATACAGGGAAAGTGAGTATAATCCAAGTGCCCCTCTATGGAGCAATGCAGAAGTCAATCACTACACTAGACTACCACAACAATGAATGCAGTGGATTCATGGATCAACTTGGGATCCAGGTACAGCTTTAAGACCAAGCACTCACCCCATGATAGTAATCCCCTGGATTAAACCAAAGCCATGTATGATGTCTGTAAGATACAACTTCAACTTCTCTGCCTTTACTTCCCACCAAGAGAAATCCATATTCCCAGCTTCTGAGCCGGGCCAGCGTTAGTGCCTGTCTTGATGAGTAAGATGCAGTAGAAATGACACCCTGGGAGCTGAAGGAGGCATTACCTTTTTCACCTGGCTCTATTCTGGAGGGCATACAGCTTTGAAGTTCTGAACTTTGGGTAAGATGCCAAAACAGTGAAGTCCATATGAAGAGAACACAGGCAGAGAGCAGGGCCCCCAAGAGGCCCTGGCTGCTCCATTGCCAGCTCTCTGGGGTCTTGTCAGCCTGGAGCACAAGAAGGCTGAGAACAAATCTTCAACTCATCTGACCCAGCCATGCCCTGGCTATAATCACCGGCTCTGAAACAAGACCCCCTACCTGAGCATGGTCAACTCCACGCTGGGACACAGTAATTTTGATTTGTTACATGGTCAGAGGATGTTACAGAGACCAGAGGATTTCATTTAAAACCAAACCTACAGTGGCCCAAATGCAGAAAAGAAGTAGAAAAGGCTGTGGAAGGTTCCTGATTTTTCACCATTACTTCCCTTTGGGGGAGGAAAGCAGTCCTGAGGGAGAAGGGAAGAAAGGAGTCTGAATTTCACTTCAGTGTTTGCACACTTCTGTACTGTCTAGCTGTTTTTCAATGAGCATTCAATTCTTTTTTCTTTTTCTTTCTTTTTGTTTTTTGTTGGTTGTGGGGCTTGAACTCTGGGCCTGGGCGCTGTCCCTCAGCTCTTTAGCTCAAGGTTAGCACTCTACCACTGAGCCACTTCTACTACAGTGCCAATTCCAGTTTTCTGGTAGTTAATTGGAGATAAGAGTCTCACAGACTTTCCTGCTCGGGCTGGCTTTGAACCTCGATCCTCAGATCTCAGCCTCCTGAGTAGCTAGGATTACAGGTGTGAGCCACAGGTGCCCAGCTTTTTATTTATTTATTTTTTGCCAGTCCTGGGGCCTGAACTCAGGGCCTGGGCACTGTCCTTGAGCTTCTTTTGCTCAAGTCTAGCACTCTACCACTTGAGCCACAGCGCCACTTCCGGTCTTTTCTATTTATGTGGTACTGACTGAGTAATTGAGCCCAGGGCTTCATGCATGCTAGGCAAGCACTCTACCACTAGGCCACATTCCCAGCCCCTGAGCCTCTTGCTCTACCTCTGAGCCAAGCCTTCAGGGCTAGAGGAGGGGTAAGCAGGAGGATCATGGTCCAGTCTGACCTGAGAATAAAAAGGAGACCCTATTTATTTAGCAAGTGAAAAACCTAAGTTCAAAGGCCAGCATTCCAAAAACAAATGAATATATATATATATATATATATATATAAATTCAAATATAAATTCCAGTACTAATTCATTCCACCTAGAGCCTAAATCCCACTTCACCTGAGAATCCAAGTCTTCTCCTTTTAAGCAGAGATTGGCATCGAGAACATTGAGTCCTACCAGCAGACCAACAATCACCATCCCTTCTTCCTCCATCATTAGTGCCTCAGGCTCATAGAATTCACTGGAAGAGATTGACAGACAGGGCAGCTGTTCACAAATGCCTTTACTACTCACCCTTTCACTCCAATCTGCTTTTCCACCTCAGCTGTCCATCTGGAGATAAAGCTCACACTGCAGCTAGCTATCTGCTGTGAACTTCCTCTCTGCTTTCTACTGTGTCAGGTGCTGCTATGTCTTCTCTACTACAGTTTGGATATTAAGTGATCTCAAAGGTTCCCTAACACCATGCTGCTGGGAGGTAGAGAATGTTTCAGGGTGGGGCCTATTGAGAGATCTGTAAGGTCATTGGGGGAGTGCCTTTACAAAGACAGAGGCACTTTTGCTGGTCCCTTTCTCTTTTGCATTCTGACTAAGAGGTTAGCAGTTTTATTCCATCATGTGCTCCCAGCATTATGTGAGAGCCACAGACATAGAGCAATAGGGCTACCAGCTATGGACTGAAACTTCTAAAACTATAAGCAGAAGCCAGCCTTTCAGCCAGGTGCTGGAGGCTCATGCCTGTAATACTAGCTACTCAGGAGGTTGAGAACTGGGGAACATGGTTCAAAGCCAGCCCAAGCAGGAAAGTCCATGATACTCTTTTTTTTTTTAAATTTTTTTTTTTGTCCAGTTGTGGGGCCTGAACCATTTTGAACTAAAATGAGAATTTAGAATGTTGGACTGCTTTTTATTGAAATTGTTACTAATCCTAAATGTTTGTTGTCTTTATTTTATTTGGTTGTTTTGTTTTTTTTTTGGTCGGTAGTGGGTTGTGAACTCTGGGCTTGGGCGCTGTCCTCGTGCACTTCAGCTCAAGGCGAGTGCACTACTGCTTGAGCCACAGCACCACTTCTAGTTTTTTAGTGGGATTGGAGATAAGAATCTCAGACTTGGGGCTGGGAAGGTGGCTCAGTGGTAGAGCGCTTGCCTTGCATGCATGAGGCCCTGGGTTCGATTCCTCAGTACAATGTAAGCAAAAAGAAAAAAGCCAGAAGTGGTACTAAGGCTCAAGTGGTAGAGTGCTAGCCTTGAGCTGAAGAGCTGAGGGACAG
>NW_012267351.1:2583670-2589895 GCF_000151885.1 Dipodomys ordii
ATAAGAAAAAAGCCGGAAGTGGCACTGTGGCTCAAGTGGTAGAGCGCTAGCCTTGAGCTGAAGAGCTGAGGGACAGCACCCAGGCCCAGAGTTCACACTCCACTACCGACCAAAAAAACAAACAAACAAACAAAACAACCAAATAAAACAAAGACAACAAACATTTAGGATTAGTAACAATTTCAATAAAAAGCAGTCCAACATTCTAAATTCTTATTTTAGTTCAAAATGGTCTACAGAAGTATGCTTCAGTTATTTACAAAGCAAAGACGGGTGATGAAATACCTTAGGAGATGCTTATTGTCTATCAGCACTTTCAGATAATCTGCCAGTTTCTTTTGCATGAGGGCAAGATAAAGCCAAGCTCTGCCTCTTCCCACAGCTGTCCTAGGATTCAAACAGAGACCAAACTGCAGTGGCATAACAAATAAACATAGGAAAAAACCTCTCACTTTAGCCAGGGAAATTCAGTTGTACAACAATCCTCCCCCCAATAAAGAGAGCATAGGACTCTATGCTGGTTGGTTTGGCATTGGAAGAGGAGGGATGTATACTCTGCTGGGCAGGCAGAAAAAAATAGCTCATTATACACCTTTGGTTACCATTTGAGTTTTGTATGATGGATATATGGATTTGTCTTTTTATTTAAACCAAAAAGGAAATCTTCAGCCACAAAATTCTTATTTCCAGAACACATATAATTACATAAGAACACATATAATTACATAAAACTCTGGATATATTCATAAGACCCTGGGCCTGTAGAATGGATATTCTTTCACAAGATGGATTCAGAATATGGAGTATGTTAAAGTGCTCAAGTCTCGGGCTGGGAATGTGGCTCAGAGCTCAGAAGTAGAGTGCTTGCCTAGTATGTATGAAACCCTGGGTTCAATTCCTCTGTATGACATAAACAGAAAAAGTGGCACTGTAGCTCAAGTGGTAGAGTGCTAGCCTTGAGCAAAAGCAGCTCAGGGACAGTATCCATGCTCTGAGTTCAAGCTCCAGGACTGGGGGGGGGGTTGCGGGGAGCAGGGGGAGGGGACAGAAGGGAGCCTCAAGTCTCCTAAGATATCTAAGGCATTAGTTCCAGTTACAATGCAAAAAGGATTTTGGCCATAGTGCGTTTGAGCTCAGGGTCTTTTACTTGCTAATAAGCAAGTGTTATAACACCAAGCCTTCTAGGCCTTGTTTTATCTTTGTGGTAAGGCACACACAATATAAAATTGTCATCTTAGCTGGGCGCTGGGTGGCTCATGCCTGTAATACTAGCTACTCAGGAGGCTGAGATCTGAGGATCATGGTTCAAAGACAGCCCAGCCAGGAAGTCTGTGAGACTCTCATCTCCAATTAGCCACCAGAAAACCAGAAGTATTGCTGTGGCTCAAGTGGTAGAGAGCTAGCTTTCAGCTGAAGAGCTGAGGGACAGTGACCAGGCCCAGAGTTCAACCCCACGACTGATCAAAAAACAAAAAAAAACCCACTAAAAATGTCTTCTTGACCATTTTAAGTTTTTAGTTCAGTAATGTTAAGTTCATTCATAAAGTTGTACAAATGGTCTCAAAGATACAATTCTGAAAAGGCCTGAGTTAAACATGAAAGAAAAGCTCCTCCAACCTCAGCTCTGAGGTGCCTGCTTAGCATATGGAAGGTCTTGTGTTTGTTCCCCAACACAGGAAAAAAAAGGTTATCAAATAAATACTTGGAAAGTCTGTACAAAAACCTTTCAGCTTAGGCAGACAGGGCTGGACAGTGAACTGGAGGCAGGGCAGCATCTTCCTAGGAAGAATGCTTAAGGGCTGGGCAGCCCAGGGGAGTGGATGGAAAGTGTTTTGAGTCCAGCAAACCCATGATGACTTCCTGGCTCCACCACTCACCAAGCCAGGGCTTTAGGAAAGTTACTGAACCTCTGTAAGTCGGTTTTGATACAAGACATACTAGAGGATGGGTATGGAAGATGAGATGAGGAAAAGAAATGTGTCCAGCACAGTGCTTAGGGTGGAACTGGAACAGACTGACTGGCTACACGCAAGGGTCCAGCAAAGGTGGAAAGGTCAAGCCTCCTATAGGCAACTTGGCAGAGGTCTCTTTCACTCCAATGGAGATCTCTAAGACCCTTTCTTTGTGTTCTGTCTAGTTTTTGATCATGAGCACAGTGGACCCAAGAGCAAACCCAGATGTGGCAAATTAAGTCCTTGGTTTCAGACTATTCACCAGTGTCCCTTATCCTGGAATCTCTGAACTGACCTAAAGTGTATTATTCTAACTGCCTAGATATAAAGGAAGCAAAGTCCTTTTCCACCCATGACAGTTCTTTAATTAACAACATCTTTTAAACTTATTTGAACTGTTATAAACAGGACATAATAACCTCATGCTAAGAAAAAGGAAACTAAGGCTCAGAGATGTATGTATCTTGCTAAATATCATGTGGATAATTAGCAGAGGTGGGACTAATGTCAAAGTAGAGTGTGGCTCATGCTAATTTGTTCCAAACCAGAAAATGTGTTATTAAGATATGGGGGGAAAAATGAAAGTTTAAAACAAAACAAAATAAAACACCAAGGCTGGGAAGGTGGTTTAGTGGCAGAATGCTTGCCTAGCATACATAAAGCCCTGGGTTTGATTCTTCAGTGCCACATAAACAGAAAAAGCCAGAAGTGGTGCTGTGGCTCAAGTGGTAGAGTACTAGCCTTGAGCAAAAGAAGCTCAGGGACAGTGCTCAGGTTCTGAGTTCAAGCCCTGTGACTGGGGAAAAAAATCAAACAGGGAAGATAAACTTCTCACTCACTTTAATTCTGGCAGATTTCTGACACTAGTAGCTAGGTCTGATGCTTCTGGACAAAGTTTCTCCACCAGCTCCAAAGGACCAAAGAAAGATTTATTTTGGCCAATAAAACTCTTCTTAACTAAAAGGGAAAACAAGGTGTTATTCATAAGAACAGGCTGCAGATGTCCCCAGAGCCCCACTTTCTCCCAAAGTCTATGGAAAGCTGTAGAACTCTCCCATGTACTCTTCTGATTCAGTCTTGGTCGTGGGAGAAGGACAAGCAACCAATTAGTTCTCCTTTTCCTCTGACAACAGGGTTCGCTGATATATGTGCTATGCTCTTCTTCCAAGACAGTAAATGCTTCTCCAGCAATAAAGCCGAGACAGCACGTGAGATCCTGCACCCCTCTTTCCCTGCAGCCCCCAACACCAATGCCTGAGTTCTGCCAATCATCCCCGTCATCTCTCCTGGGAACTGCAGAAAACCTCAGAGGGCTTCTAGCAAGGACTATTGTCACCTCCCTACCCTTAAAAAAATGTGAGTTAGGCCACATCTGTTTAAAACTCCCAGGGTCGGGGTGCCAGTGGCTCATGCCTGTAATCCTAGCTACTCAGGAGGCTGAGATCTGAGGATCTGGCAGGAAAAGTCCTTGAGACTCTTATCTCAGAAAACAGAAAGTGGCGCTGTGGCTCAAGAGTAAAGCGCTAGCCTGGAGCTGAAGAGCTGAGGGACAGCACCCAGGCCCAGAGTTCAAGCCCCACGACGGACAAAATAAAAACAAAAACAAAACCCGGAATTCACTTAGAAGGAAATCCAACTCCTACCATTACCATTAAGGGCCTACAAGTCCCAGCCCCTTCCACCCCTCTCAACATTTACAGTGCCCAAGGCCATCACTAGCTGTGCTACCTACCCAGCACCAACAGTGTGGCTAGAGCAACTGAGGAACGAGACTGGGATGGG
Source organism: Dipodomys ordii (assembly GCF_000151885.1). Classification (NCBI taxonomy): domain Eukaryota; kingdom Metazoa; phylum Chordata; class Mammalia; order Rodentia; family Heteromyidae; genus Dipodomys; species Dipodomys ordii. Next base: position 2,587,405 of record NW_012267351.1, read on the forward strand.
CTCAAAGTTAGGTAAAACTAGATTTTTAAGCCTTGATATATACAAAAAAAAATGTAAACTACATTATTAACAAGGCTTCAAAGTAGTGGCGGTGTTAAAATGGTATTTTGGATATGCTGGGCTCAATTACAAGTCTTATTAATAATAACTTGGCTTGCTAACTCTTGGTGAACTCGTGGCCCTAGGTGACGTGGCTCACGCTGCGTTTCTCTAGGTCTCTAGAGAGCGGTCACCTTGGGGCCCACCCGGCTGGACGCTCACCTTTCAGCCCGTGTTTGAGGCAGTGCTCCATGACCACGAAGAACTGCTGCAAAGGAGCATGGTCGGCATCCAGGCTGCGGCCCAGGCTCAGCGCCGACTGGAGCAACACCTTCACGCTGAGCTTCATCATGTGCATCAGGTTGGCGCGCTCCTCCATCATCTGGCCCTTAGACGCTGGGGGCACACCACGGGCAGGTTGGTCAGGGGTCCGAGCGGGCCCAGGGCTGAGGGGGGGTGGACGCCAGGCGTGAAGACGCGCGAGGCGAGTGCAGGGGTAGGGCTGCTGGCGAGCCGGGGGTTTTCACCGCGGCTCACGGGCAACTGGGGGGCCTCAGGACCTTCGGGGTGTCCGGGACCTCACGGCCTTTCCCTTCAGAGGCTGCTCCCAGACGGCTCCGCGCGTTGCTAGGGCGACGGCTCTATCAAGACTCATCGCGATTGGTCCCCCGCACAACCCACGTTCTATTTTTCACCAATCAAAGGGTCAAGTGGCAAGAATCCCTGCCTCTAAATGAAGGGACGCTCAGGGAAGTGGCCCGCCCCCTAGCATTCCTATTGGACGAATCCAGCCCTAGGCCACGCCCAGGAGCCCAGGTGTGGTTGGCCTGGAAGGGGGCGGATCTCCACGGTCCCCGACAGCTCCAGAGCATGTTCTAGTCCTCTAAGGACCCGGGACAGAGACCCGAGATCAGCAGGTCCTTCAGGGAAGTATCCTCGCTTCTTGGCACTGACAATTCTGAGCTTGCACGTACTTTTTCTTTTAGTTCATTTTTCTTAAATTGTTAGAATCAAATGCGTGAGCTCATCCGCACCTCCATTCTAGTAGTCTTGTCGTTTTGTTCCGGAAGTAAATGAGTGTTTCTACAGCTAATGCTAATCTGTAGTGCATACCAAATGTTCACTCGAACTCAGGAAACTACATCTTAGAAGTTAAATACAGAAGAACTAGTATGTGTGTGTGTGGGGGGGGGGGTCCCATAGGAGCCAGGGCGTGAGTTCCTCAGTATTTTGCATCTTTACTGCCTCTTAGCATTTCTTCTGTGAATTGCCTGTTAATCTTTCTAATTTTTTTTTGCTTTTAATTTTTTATTGTTTCCATAAAGGTGATGTACAGAGAGATTACAGTTACATGTCAGGTACATTTCTTTTTGGATGTCATCCCTTCCCTCAACTTTCTTCCAGTTTTCCCCTCCCATCTTTCTAATTCTTGTGTCCCATCCTTTGCCCTGGTTTTATTTACTCTGTTCTAGATTACAAATAAACAACAACAAAGCCCTCACTTTAAAGGCAGGAACATTCCAGTGGAGGGGAGGCAGTAGAGGGGCCATGGCCTGTCTGTGTCACGCAGCAGTTTTAGTGGCAGAGTTCTAGAGGAACTAAAACCTCATGACTGACTTGGCTGACTTGGTGCTCTGACCCATTCTGAGTTTGGGAGGGGACAGGACGGGGCGGTCAACTCCTGCAGGAGGACATTGGAAATGGCTGCCACTCAGAGATCAAGAGCATAACAGTTCCGACACCTGTGGCTCATACCTTTAAAGCCCTCGCTACTGAGGAAGCTGAGATCTGGAGGATCTCAGTCCAAAGCCAGCCCAGACAGAAAAGTCTGAAAGACTCCATCTCCAAGTTAACCAGTAAAACTCCAGGCTGAGATCAGACGCTGGTGGCTTAGGCCGACTGTAATCCAAGCTATTCAGGAGGCTGAGACCTGAGGATTACAGTTCAAAGCTAGCCGGGGCAGGAAAGTCTGTAAAATTCTTATCTCCAATTAAGCCCCCCCCCCCCGCAAAAAAAAAGGCCAGAAGTGGAGCTGTGACACAAGGGCTAGAGTGTTAGCCTGGAGGAAGAAAGCTCAAGGGACAGTGTCCAGACCATGAGTTCAAACCCTAGGACGGGGACACACACACACACACACACACACACACACACACACACACAGAGCCAGGTTAGAGTCGAGGCACAAGCGGTCAAGCTCCAGATGTTGATTAGAAAGCCGAAGGGGACACTGAATTCAAGTCCAGATAACGCCAAAACAAAAAAAAATGTCCAAAGAACAGAACGGATGGCGACCCATTTCTTCCAGATCCACACAATCACCATCCATTATCCATCTCCGCCGACCTGGGGCAGCACCCGCGAGACGCGAGGCTCCCGAAGCCGTCCCCCCACCCGCGCCGGGCCCGGCGAGACCCCACGCACCGAGCTCGGTTCGGCTGCGTGCGCCGCGCCG
>NW_012267351.1:2590167-2602415 GCF_000151885.1 Dipodomys ordii
TCAGCAGCGGCGCCGACCAGGCCTCGCCCGGCGCCCGAGGCCTCGCCGCGCCCCGAACTTCGCCTGAGCTGGGCAGCTGGCTGCGGTCTACGATTTCAAAGTCTTCTCCGGGCTCTGGCCCTGACTCGGGCCCTAACTCGGGCTCTCGCTCTGGCACCCGCTCTGCAGGGCAGTCGCCTTCCTGGTCGGCCATTTTGGCCGAGTCAGGTGACCGGGCCGGGAAAGAGGGCGGGGGGGGGGGAAGGGAGGAGGATGCGGACTTGGTGCGGGCGGGCGCAGACTCGGTGCGGGCGGGCGCAGCCCTGGACTCTAGGTGGGCGGGCTAGGACTCAGCCCTGTCATTTGTTTGCCAGGTTCATCTTTCTCACCGCCCTCTGGGCCTTTCGTTCATTGAAATAAGGCTTGGGAAAGTACACTTTGTAATGTCAAAAAACACTCATCTTCCCACCAGCTGAGAGATGTCTTTCTCTCCCTTCCCCCCCCTCTTCCTTCTCCAGAACCCTCCTTTCCCTCTTCCTTCTCTCCTCCCCTCTCCCTTTCATCTCTCCCCTCTCTCTCTCCCTGTGCTGCTTAGGCTGGTCTTGAACTTCTCATCTGATCACCTGGCCTCAGCCTCTTGAGTGCTGAGATTACAGGCACATGTCACCAAGCCTGGCAGCTCAGCTCTAATGTTCTATATTCTGAACTCTCTCTGTGTGTACTTATCTCCCAAGAGTTTTTAGAACTAAGTGAAATTTCTGGGCCAAAGTGTGCTAGCCTTGAAAACAACACAACAGTTAACTCTCGAACAAATGCAGCAATGATACTCGCTGAACACTATGTTGAAAATATACTTTGCAACTTGTAGGCGAGGATGGGAGGGAAAAACTGGGAGAAAGAGAGGGAAGGGGTGACATTGTCCAAACAGAAATGGAGGGCTGGGAATGTGGCTTAGTGGTAGAATGCTTCCCTAGCGTGCATGAAGCCCTGAGTTTGATTCCTCAGTACCACATAAACAGAAGAAGCCGGAAGTGGTGCTGTGGCTCAAAGTAGTAGAGTGATAACCTTGAACAAAAGCAGCTCAGGGACAGTGCCCACGCCCTGAGTTCAAGCCCCAGGACTGACCAAAACCATGTACTCTTTACCTGACTTATATACCCTCTGTACACCACCTTTATGATAACAATAAAACAATAAAACGAAGACCTCTTGCTTTGCAGAATGTTGCCAGAATGCTAAGCAGACAGTCACTCCTGTTTTCCCAGCAATAGACAATCCAAAAATCATCCCTTCCCCTCTCACCGACCCAAATTCCCAGTCCAGAGCTCTACTCGGCTCTCTGCAGATCCCAGTGAAAGACATAAATGCTTTTAGGTTCATGCCAATAGAGGCCACTGTTGCCAATATAAGTGTTTGGCTGCCACCTAGTGGTACAAAATGGATTTACACTACCCAGGATTTGATGGTTTTCATCCTCTTCCATCCATTTATCCTCAATCATCTTTTAACCCGATCTTTCATCCATCTGGCTGTCCTGGTCTGTAAAGCCCTATGTGACTTGGGCCCTATGTCTATCTTTCTGAGCCCCATTTCATATCATACAGTCTATGGGTTTGTTAAGCCCACACCATTTCTTTTCTGTTCTGAAACACATCAAGATTTTTTTTTCCTCCTCTGCTTACGATGTTTTTTTTTTTTTTTCCAGTTATGGTATGACAGGCTTTTTTTTTTATCATCATAAATATTCAAGTTCCACTCAACTTTTCAAAGACATCTCCCCCGGATTGTGTTAAAATATGCAGCCTCCGGCCTCCAGCCTCTTTTTGTCATTCTGCTCAGTTCCATTTCATTCAAAGTACTTATGCCACCTGAAGAGTTCCCTGTTGGAGTTTCCCCTAGGCTTGTCTCTTCCTCCCATCAGGACGGAGCTCTGAGGACAGCTTGTGTCTCATGGTCCCTGCTGTGGGACGAATGATGTCGAATGTCTGTGCCTTTGGCTTAGCTTAGCAGGATTGCACCATGGTCTGAGGTCATGATTGGTTACACCTCTAGCCTGTCCCCCTGGTCTCTAAAACCGCAAAGTGTCTTTTCACCCCTTGAACCTAAAGTAGAGGGGGTGATCACTGGTCCTTTAATCATTTCTTCCCAATATGGCCACATGGATAAAAACTCTTCGCCACTCCTTGCTCATTAAATTTCTGGGGTGTTTGTTCTGAAACTCTCACAACTCATCTGTGCACATTTCATTGGCCAGAGAGGACACAAGGCCACATCTGCACCCCCTTTCTTCTCCTCTGCTTGAGGGCCAGGCTGTTAGCATCTTCTTCCTTTTTTGCCAGTCCTAGGGTTTGAACTCAGGGCCTGGGTGCTATCCCTGAGCCTCTTTGTGCTCAAGGCTAGCACTCTGCCATTTGAGCCACAGTGGCACTTCCAGCTTTTTCTGAATAGTTTATTGGAGATAAGAGTTTCATGGACTTTTCTGTCAGGGGCTGGCTTCAAACTATGTTCCTCAAACTTCAGCCTCCTGAGTAGCTAGGATTACAGGTTTGAGCCACCAGTGCCTGACTTAGCATCCTGTTTCTTCTATGACAGTCCCTTGACTAGGGCTTGTCTTTGTGGTCACAGTAGAAAAACAAAAGTAATTTTCAATGTCCATGAGGAGTTCCATTGGTGCTTCTCAGACAGAAAGTTTCTTTCTTCTTTTTTGAGACAGGAGCTCTATAGTCCAGGCCAGCCTAACACTCAACAGCCTCCTGCCCCACCTCCTGGTAAGGACTTTTTCTTTTCTTCTTTTCAACCTCTGATTTAGTCAGTATTGCAATACTGTGACAAAGGATCTGAGGCAATCAATAGAGGAAAAGGTTTACTTTGACTCAGGGTCACTTGGGTCTGTTGCTTTGGGCCTGTGGTGGGGCAGCACATCATGGTGAGAGAGCATGGTGGAGAGACTTGCTCACCTCATGGCAGCCAGGAAGCAGACAGAAAGTGGGCGGGACAGGGAGGCCCACCCCCCATGACCTCACTTCCTGCAGCTATTTCAAAGTATATGATTGTTTTCTTATTAATGTGACAAATTATACGAAATAGGTTTTCTGAAGTTGAAAATTCTTACATCCCTAAGCTGCATTTTACATGACTATGTTAATTTATAAGACAGGATAGTCTACCTTAAAAAATTGTACCATGCTTATCATCATGATTAATGTGCAGATTATGATGGCTTTTCTCTCTCTATCTCTCTCTCTTTTTTTTTGTTGGTTGTGGGGCTTGAACTCAGGGCCTGAATGCTGTCCCTAAGCCTCTGTGCTCAAGGCTACTGTTCTACCACCTGAGCCACTGTGCCACTTTTGGTTTTTGAGTGGTTAATTGGAGAGAAGAGTCTCATGGGGGCCTTTTACCTGGGCCTGGCTTTGAATCACAATCCTCAGATCTCAGCCTCCTGAGTAGCTAAGATTCTAGGCGTGAGCCACCGGTGCCCTGCTGCTGCTTTTCTCTTATTTTTTAATAATGTGACATTTCAAGAAGACTAGGAACATTGAAGAAATTAAAATTCTAGATAAATGTATGTGGTATATTAAATATACATTGATTCTGTTATATTTTCTATCTATCATCATAAAACCGTATGGTTTTCTTCCTCTCTTCTCCTCTCCATCTGTCTCTGTAAGATCTTGGTATGTAACCCAGACTGGACTGGGACTCATGATTATCCTACCTCTGCCTCCCAAGGCTGGGATGCCAGGCATAAACCGCCATACTCGGCATGGAATTCTGTTGCTTGCTCATATGAAGGCCGGCTGCAGGTCTGGGCTCCTTTCCCGTACATCTGTCTTTCATGGAGTGACTCAGCAGCCAGCTGCTTTGGGTTTTTGCTCTTCTCTATCTCTTCAAATAGCTGCAGAAGGAGAGAGAACATCTGGAGAGCGCTGAGCCAGGGTTGCTGGGAAGTGACCTGCAGACACAGGAGATGGAGAGAGATGGAGCCAGCCAAGGGGACAGCAGGAACTGAGGGAGGGGGAGGAGAGGCGTGGTCAAGGTAGAGCGGAGAGGTGGTGATTGATGCCTCCCCCCTGAGTGTTGCAGGTGGAAGTGGGCAGGGCCTGGGAAGAGCTTTCACCAGAGCCAAGAGCAAGACCAAACCACAGCCTCTTTGTGTGTGTGTGTGTGTGTGTGCCAGTATGGGGACTTGAACTCAGGACCTGAGTACTGTCCCTGAGCTTTTACACTCAGAGCTGGCTACAGCTTGAGCCACAGCTCCACTTCTAACTTTTTTGGTGGCTAACTGGAGACAAGAGTTACACAGACTTTCCTGCCGAGGCTGGCTTTGAACCTCCATCCTCAGATCTCAGCCTCCTGATTAGCTCCGATTACAGGTGGAAGCCACTGGTGCCAGCTTCTACACACTTTTGATGATAGAATAAAAGTACTGTTTTATAACCTAGGCAATTTTTAATGATATTTTAGTGTTTCAAACAGTCAATGCCACAAATCACTAACATCCAATGTTATTTATTTTTTTTCTGTCAGTCATGGGCGCTGTCCCTGAGCTCTTCATCATAAGGCCAGCACTCTACCACTTGAGCCACAGTGCCACTTCTGGTTTTCTGGTAGTTAATTGGAGATAAGAGTCTCACAGACTTTCCTGCCCCAGCTGACTTTGAACCATGGTCCTCATATCCTCCTGAGAAGCTAGGATTACAGGCATGAACTACTGGCACTCGGCTCAATGTTAATTTTTGTAAATACAAGATTGCTAAGAGGGGGCTGGGAAGGTGGCTCAATGGTAAAGTGCTTGCCTTGCATGCATGAGGCCCTGGGTTTGATTCCTCAGCACCACATAAGCAGAAAAAAATGGAAGTGGCGCTGTGGCTCAAGTGGTAGAGCGCTAGCCTTGAGCTGAAGAGCTAAGGGACAGCGCCAGGCCCAGAGTTCAGGCCCATGACTGGACCCCCCTCCCCCCCAAAAAAAAAAGATTGCTAAGAGCTGGGTGCCAGTGGCTCACTCCTGTAATCCTAGCTATTCAGGAGGCTGAGATCTGAGGATCACAGTTCAAAGCCAGCCTGGGCAGGAAAGTCCCTGAGACTCTCATCTCCAACAAACCACTAGAAAACCAGAAATGGCTCTGTGGCTCAAGGAGTAGAGCGATCTGCTGAGCAGAAGAGCTGAGGGACCGTGCCCAGGCCCAGAGTTCAAGCACCACAACCAAAAAACAAACAAACAAACAAAAAACAAAAAACACTTGCTAAATCCCAGCAAGGTGTTAATGACTCACACCTGTAATCCTAGCTACTCAGGAGGCTGAAATCTGAGGATTATGGTTCAAAGCCAGCCTGGACAGGAAAATCCATAAGACACTCTTTTTTTTTTTTGTTGGTCGTGGGGTTTGAACTCTGGGCCTGGGTGCTGTCCTTCAGCTCTTCAGCTCAAGGTTAGCGCTCTACCACTTGAGCCACAGCACCACTTCCAGTTTTCTGGTTATTAATTGGAGATAAGAGTCTCATGGACTTTCCTACAGGCTTGCTTTGAACCACGATGCTCAGATCTCAGCCTCCTGAGTAGCTAGGATTACAGGTGTGAGCCACCAACTCTAATCTCCAATAAACCACCAGAAAACCAGAAGTGGCACTGTGGCTCAAGTGGTAGAGCAGTTGCCTTGAGCTAATGAGCTCAGGGACAGCGCCCAGGCTGAGTTCAAGCCCCACAACCTCCCCCCGCCTCCCTGCCAAAATAAGATTATTAAATCCCTTGCTAGTAAAAAGGGAGCAAAGCTTCACCCCTGAGAGCCTTTATTGTAAAAGGGAGGTAGTGTCTGAGGTGCAAAAGGCTTCAGGAGTGAAAGAATGGGTTGTGTCCTGAGGACTGAGGCCTTGGAGGAGCTTAATGTATGTTTTCTTAATATATGTTTTCAGGATACTATAGGACACAGCACAGAGCCAGTACATTAATAGAAGATGGGGACATTTATTTCCTTTCTTCCAAGTTACAAGTCCAAGTGTTCACTCAAAACACAAGTTTTGGTAACCAGGAGTCGCAATAACGAGAGTTACCACTAAGTGGCACCATGATACTTTCCAGAAGCTTTAGTTTACTATTAAAAAAAAAAAAAGTGATTATTCTGTAAAGCAGTGGTTTTCAAAGTGTACCCCAAATTGTCTTCATAATGGTTGTAAGATGTCAGTTGCTTTTTATTTTCACTCGCATTCTCTTCTGAGCTGATGGTAAAATCAAGTCCAGCTCCACTAAACCACACATCTTTCTAAAGCATCGGCACATGGGACCACACCATTCTTCTCGCTAATTAAGAAAATATATAGTTGTTTTCCAGAAAGAATATCATCAAGCTAACTTACAATGTATTTATCACTTCCTTGCTTGCTTGCTTGCTTTCTTCCTTCCTTCCTGCCTGCCTGCTTACCTGCCTTTCTCGCCCCCCCCTTTCTCTCTCTCTCTCTTTTTTGTTGGTCATGGGGCTTGAACTCAGGGACTGGGCACTGTCCCAGAGCTCTTCTGCTCAAGGCTAGTGCTCTACCTCTTGAGTCATACTGTCACTTCCGGTTTTCTGGTGGTTAATTGGAGATAAGAGTCTCATGGACTACTGCAGGGCCTGGCTTTGAACCGCGATCCTCAGATCTCAGCTACAATTATAGGTGTGAGTCTTCAGAGCCCCACTCATCACTTTCGTTCTCATTTTTATATTTATTTATTCTTTACCAGTCCTGGGGCTTGAACTCAGGGCCTGGACACTGTCCCTGAGCTGCTTTTGCTCAAGGCTGGTACTCTACCACTTGAGCCACAGCACCACTTCTGGCTTTTTCTGTTTTATGTGGTACTGAAGAATGGAACCCAGGGCTTCATGCATGCTAAGCAAGCACTCTACCACTGAGCTACCTTCCCAGTCCCCATCACTTTCATTTAAAAAAGTTTTTGAGCAATTTTAATTATTTTTCAAATATGTTTTTAACTGACAAATGAAAATGATATAGTTATGATGCACATACAACATGGCATTTTGAAATATTCCTGTATTGCAGAATGGCTGAATAGGATGTATTAATATATGCAGTTACCTCACATACTTATCCCTGTTTTTGTGATGAGGATAATTAAAATTTACTCTCAGTACCTTTTTGTTCTTGTTGTTGTTGGTCGTGGGCTTGAACTCTGGGCCTGGGCGCTGTCCCTGTGCTCTTCAGCGCAAGGCTAGCACTCTACCAATTGAGCCATAGCACTACTTCCGGTCTTCTAATGGTTTATTGGAGATAAGTGTCTCACGTGGACTTTCCTGACCAGGCTGCCCTGAACCATGATCCTCAGAACTCAGCCTCGAAGAGTAGCTAGGATTACAGGTGTGAGCCATTGGACCCCGACTGAGTACCTTTTTTTTTTTTTTTTTCCTGGCAGTATTGGGTTTAAACTTAGGTCTTTGAACTTGGCTAGGCAAGTGTTCTACTTTTCTTTTTCTTTTTTTTCTTTTGTTGGTTGTAGGGCTTGAACTCTGGGCCTGAGCTCTGACCCTGAGCTCTTCAGCTCAAGGCTAGCATTCTACCTCTTGAGTGACAGTGCCACTTCCGATTTTCTGTTGGTTAATTGGAGATAAGAGTCTCACGGGCTGGGCACTGGTGGCTCCTGTCTGTAATCCTAGCTATTCAGGAGGCTGAGATCTGAGGATCGTGGTTCAAAGCCAGCCTGAGCAGGAAAGTCTGTGAAACTCTTATCTCCAATAAACCACTAGAAAACTGGAAGTGGCGTTGTAGCTCAAGCAGTAGAGTGTTCACCTTGAGCTGAAGAGCGGAGGGACAGCGCCCAAGCCCAGAGTTCAAGCCCCATGACCGACAGAAAAAAAAGAGTCTCATGGACTTTCCTGCCTGGCTGGCTTTGAACTGTGATCCTCAGATCTCAGCTTCTTGAGTAGCTAGGATGACAGGCATGAGCCACCAGCGCCAGTGTGTTCTATTTCTTGAATCATGCCTTCAGTCCGTTATAACTTTTTAGTTATTTTTTTTAATAGGGTGTTGCATTTTTGCACAGGTTGGCCTTGAGTAGGATTATCCTATACTTCCATGTCGCTGGGATTACTTTTTTTTTTTGTTGGTCATAGATCTTGAACTCTGGGCCTGGGCGCTGTCCCTGAGCTCTTCAGCTCAAGGCTAGCTCTCTACCACTTGAGTCACAGTGCAACTTCCAGTTTTCTGGTGGTTTATTGGAAATAAGAGTCGCACTGACTTTCCTTGCCCGGGCTGGCTTTGAACCTCAATCCTTAGATCTCAGCCTCCTGAGTAGCTAGGATTACAGGTGTGAGCCACCAGCGCCCAGGTGTTTGTTGAGATGGGAAACTCAATAACGTTTTGCTTGGATTGGACTTGAACTTTGATCTTTTCCATCTCTACTTCCCAAGCATCTAGGATTACAGATTGTAGCTACTGTTAGCAATTTTCAAATATATGTTATTATAACTTTTTTTTTTTGGTTGTGGGTCTTGAACTCTGGGCCTGGCCACTATCCCTGAGCTCTTCAGCTCAAGGTGAGTGCTCTACCACTTGAGCCACAATGCCACTTCAGGTTTTTCTGATGGTTAATTGAAGATAAGTTTCATGGACTTTCCTGCCTGTGCTGGCTTTGAACCTGGATCCTCAGATCTCAGCCTCCTGAGTAGCTAGGATTACAGGTGTGAGCCACCGGCACCCAGTTAAATTATTTTCTTGTTATGGGCATTTGAGTTATTTTTGTCTTTTGCTATGGCAAATACAGTTGTAATGAACATGCTTGTACAATTGTTTATGTGGATTTATGTCATTTTGGGGTTAGTATCTATAAGGTAGAATTTCTGAGTCACAGTTAAAGAACAGTTAATATTATAAGAAACTGCCAAAACATTTTGCCACGCTCAAGTTGTGTATGCTCCTTCCATTAACGGATGACAGTTCCAGTTGTTGTCTGCCTAGAAAATAATTGATACTGTCAGACAGACTTTTTTTTGACCAATCTTGGGCCTTGAACTCTGGGCCTGGGCACTGTCCCTGAATTCTTCAGCTCAAGGCAAACCACTCTACCACTTGAGCCACAGCACCGCTTCCAGTTTTTTTTTTTTCTGGTGGTTAATGGACTTTTCTTGCCCAGGCTGCCTTTGAACTGCAATCCTCAGATCTCAGCCTCCTGAGTAGCTAGGATGACAGATGTGAGCCACCAGCGCCCAGCCCTGAGCTTCTTTTTGCTCAAGGCTAGCTCTCTATCACTTGAGCTACGGTGCCACTTCCCGCTTTTTCTATTATGTGGTGCTGAAGAATTGAACCCAGGGCTTCATGCATGCAAGGCAAGCACTCTACCACTGAGCCACATTCCCAGTCCCATCAGACTTTGTTTTAAAGATGAGCTTACTGTAGGTGTGTAGCATTTCCTCAGTTTTACTTTGCATATGTGTTTAATTTCATTGGGGTTTATTTTTATTTATTTACAGATTATACTTTGCCTTGTCTTAGGAATGATTTCAGATACTTAGTTTTGTTTTACCCTTTTCTGTATGGTCTCAAATCATATCACAATTTATTATTATTATTGTTATCATCATCATCATCATCATCATCATCAGTAGTAGTTGTATTTTGCCAGTACTGGGCTTTTTTTGTTGTTTGTTGTTGGTCGTGGGGCTTGAACTCTGGGCTTAGGCGCTGTCCTTCAGCTCTTCAGCTCAAGGTGAGCGCTCTACCGCTTGAGCCACAGCACCACTTCTGGTTTTCTAGTGGTTTATTGGAGACAGGAGTCTCACGGACTTTCCTGCCCAGGCTGGCTTTGAACTGTGATCCTCAGAGCTCAGCCTCAGTACTGGGCTTTGAAGACAGAACCTTGAACTTGCTCAACTCCCTCCATTATGGCTAGCACTTTACCCCTTGAGCCATGCCTCCAGTCTGACTTTTCTGCTGGTCCTTAGGAGTGGATCTTTCTTCCCCAGATGGCTTCAAACTGTGATCCTCTGTATCTCAGCCTCCTGAGTAGCGAGGATCACAGGTACAAGTCAACAACACTTGGCTTCACTATGTATTTTATTTTTGAAGTATTTACAAGATGTTGGAGTATCTTCTTCCATTTGGCTGCTTACCACTCAAGAAGGTGAGAGAATTGCATGCCTTCCCAGTGGCTATGTTAGGCAGGAGAGTGTGGACATTTGGCCCGTGGCCCTTTGGGTCAGAAGTCTGGGTTTGAAGCCTGCTACTACACAGTCTTATTCTGGGATGGTGACCCCATCTGTCACAGTGTGGGGAGTGCTGGAAGAGGACACACAGGTAAAGATCTTCAAGGATGAAGTGTTGGGTAAAGACTTCTGTCTCCTGTAAACCACAACACCACTGAGCAAAAAATAAACAAACAAAGCCTCTTTTCTTCTATCCAGGGTGACTGCTTTATCATCAATAGCCAGGAGCCAAATGACTGGGTCAGTGGATGCCAGCATTTGAAGAATCTGGATAGCTCTCTCCAAATTGCTGTCTGCAAGCTTTCCCTCTACCTCCCCCACCTCCCGCCCCACCGTCTTTTAGAGTTCCTGTGTCCCCCTTCTCCCCCCCCCCCGACAGCATTCCTAGAAAGCAGTGGATGTCAACAATGGGATGCTCTGCTTCTAGCAAGAGCACACATGAGACAGTGAGGCTTAGGAGTTTCTTCTCATACCTACTGCATTGGTGCCTGCCACCTGCTCTCCAGGTATCAGCTAGCTACTGCCACAGTTAATGCTGCATAACAAACATTCCCCCTGCCAACCTCAGAGACTTCCAGTAAGAAGCACTGTCTTCTCATCTGCAATTCATCTGTGAGTGATAACAGTACCTAGTATCCAGTACCTAGTATCCAGAGGGTACTTCTGACCATACAAATACACCTCAAGCTTTTGTGGGTAACATCGCTGCTGACATTCCATTGGCCAAGCCCAAAGTCAAAAGGCCAGGAAATTGTATCCTACACACCTACCCACACCCACAGTGAGGGTACAGCAAGAGGGTGTGTTCTGGAGCCAAGGGTTCTGTCTACCATGTTTCCTGTTGTCCTGAGTTACCAGGAAATAGTTCTCCTTTTCCTGGGATTTGAACTCAGTACCCTGTGCCTGCTGGACAGGTACTCTGCTACCTGAGCCAAGCCCTCAGCCCTTTTTTTCTGCTTTAGTTATTTTTCAGGTGGGATCTCTATTTTTGTCTGGGCCTAGGTTTAGACATTGTTCCTCCTGCTTATGCTTATGCCGTGTAGGGATTACAGGAGTGAGCCACTGGGTCTGGTCATAAAAAGGTGCTTAATAGCCAGGTGCCAGTGGCTCATGCCTGTAATCCTAGCTACTCAGGAGGCTGAGATCTGAGGATCAAGGTGCAAAGCTAGTTCGGGAAGGAAAGTTTATGAGACTCTTATCTCCAATAAACCACCAGAAAGCTGGAAGTGGAGCTGTGGCTCCAAGTGGTAGAGGGCTAACCTTGAGTGGGAAAGTTCAGGGACAGCACCCAGGCCCTGAGTTCAAGGTGCTTCAATAGACTTGAAGGAACAAAAAGATGCCTGTGCTTAACTTAGTCTGTTTTCTACTGAGATGGCCCCTGACCTTACAATGGCTTGACTTTAATGGTGATTATAATCTTCTTTTTTTTCACTAGAAAGCATCTTCAGATTTGGACTTTGGGTCTTTTCCTGGGCTCCTGCTAGCTGCTGTAATCCTGTGCTGGGCAGTGGTGGTAACAGCAGCTCACAGACAGCTCACAGACTCTGTGACCAACAGTGTGTGTGTGGAGCCACCAAGCAGTCCGTGGTACACTGCGGTTAAGCCCTGCCGTCGGGGTGGTGTGAATTCAAGACATTTGTGACTCAGTGATCTTTTCCATGCATGCATTTCATCAAGATCTAACCTCACCGTGGCTGGGAGTGAGCTGCGTGAGGAATTCGGCTTTTCCTACGCAGATACTCAGTAGTACTCTGTAGAGAGTCTGACTAAGCTGGGGGTGTCAAGTTCAGTGGCAGAGTGCGAGCCTAATGTGTGGAAAGCCCCTGTGTGTTTGTCCTCCATGTGTATACAAGCAGACAGACAGAGAGACAGACAGAAAGACAGACAGAGCTGGATCTAGCTTTCTCTGAATAGTTCCTGATCATATATGATCTATCTTCTACCCAAACAGCTCTCCAGCTACCCTGATCTTGATATATTATAGTCTAGACCATCTCTCCATCTTCCTTCCTTCCTTCCTTCCTTCCTTCCTTTCTTCCTTCCTTCCTTCCTTCCTTCCTTCCTTCCTTCCTTCCTTCCTTCC
>NW_012267351.1:2602465-2631382 GCF_000151885.1 Dipodomys ordii
TTCCTTCCTTCCTTCCTTCCTTCCTTCCTTCCTTCCTTCCTTCCTTCCTTCCTTCCTTCCTTCCTTCCCTCCCCCTTCTGTTTTTCCCCTCTCTGTCAGGACTCGAACTCAGTACCTGACACTTTCACTCAATGGCTAGTGCTCTACCAACTGAACCACGCCTCCAACCTCCTCCCCATCTTTCCCTGGAAGACTTCCCAGACATGGAATCTGTTATCACCTGACCTTTCTTGTTTTTCTCTCATGCTCTTGGTGGGCTTTTCCTTCCACCCTTCTGCCCCCTTTGCGCCTCTTCTATGTAGAGAAGGCTTCGCTATCATTTCTGGGGTTTGTGGTTAGAAGGGAGGTCAAATGGGGTGCTCCGTCCTCCTTCTGGCTGTCATCTACATCTCTGAGCAAAACAACTAAGTTTGGAAGTTTGGAACTAACGGCATTAGGGCTGAGAGATTTCTTAATGTAAATATATTTCAGCAGAGTTAATGAAAACTTGGAGTGCTTACAAAGTTGGCTATATTACATGTGTGACAAATTATATATAACTAGATTTCATTTCCTGGTTTTTTTTTCTCCCCTTCTCTCCCTCCTTTTTTTTTTCTTTTAATCAGTAAAAGGAAAAAAAAATGGCAAGAAAACCTAGTCTCCTGTATCATCGTTACATGGTTGAGAGACTAATGCATATTTAAACACTTCAACATTGGCTGTAAAAAGAAATAAAACTTTACCAAAAATCTCCCCCTCCCCTTCCCCGGAAGTACAAAGTTCCAACAAGTGCTCAGTTCCTCTTTCAGAGCTGGTACAGGCTCCGGTGGGCGGGGCTGTGGCTATGGTGTTAGCAGCCCGGGTGCAATCTTGCGCTTCACTCATTACCATGGCGACTCTCGTTAAATAAAGTGAACAGTTCTGAGCACGTGCCTGGCTCCTGATTTTGCCATTTTCATCTGAGGCTGTCAGTTTGTACCAGACAACCGCTATTTATCCAATCAACCCTTATCAAAGACCTACTACATATTGGATCTCAGGGACACAAAGATGGACAGGACTGGACACTATTCCCCAGGAAGGCTTTCTAGAGGAAGAAGACTCTGTGTGTGTGTGTGTGTGTATATATATATATATATATACACACACACACACACACACACACACACACACATATATTCAACTTTACATGTTTTTATGAAGTTACTAACTTAAAAAAAAAGTTCGAGGCTTGCATAATCCCTTTTCAAAATCACGTTTAATTTTCCAGCGGGAGATACATTACATAATTCAGCAACCAAAAATGATACCGGGAGACATTTCTATCCAAATCTAGTTTTCCTCCACCTTGCTCTCTAGGTAAACTCTTCTAGAGTTTTCTCATACAATTCCATATGACTATGCTTTTCATTTTCCCCCTTTCTGCAGAGGGGAGCATGTGATGAATTGATCAAACAGGTCCAGGAGATTGATTTCCATCACCCACAGCCACCTTCCTTGGTTGACAGCTCTAAATATCTCACAGTGGAGATGGATTGTAGTACAACAACCAACCCCTTAGCTGGGCACCAGTGGCTCAGGCCTGTACTCCTTAGACTGAGATCTGAGGACTGTGGTTCAAAGTCCCCTGGGTAGGAAAGTCCAAGAGACTCTTTTCTCCAATTAGCCATCAAAAAGCCACAGGTGGAGGTGTGGCTCAAGTGGTAGTGTGCCAGCCTGGAGTGAAAAGGCTAAGTTAGGGTGTAAGACCCTGAGTTCAGGCTCTAATACCCACCCTACCATGCACATACACACATACACACACACACCAGCCCATTAACCTTTTTATCATCACAAGGAATGTCCCAGTGCACAGTCTAACACACATCCCCTTGCGTGTATGTGCATGGATATTTGCTGGACCCAAGGGCTCATGCATCTAGAATTTTTCCAGATTTTGCCCACCGTGTCTTCATGGGCATTCTACCATCTTAACCATTCTTAGCCAGGAAAGTTTTTCTCCTGGCGAGAATAGTTCTAATGTTTTCTTATTTTCTAGCATCAATGTACACTTGTATCTCTTCTCTACAGTGCAGTGCTGCTTGGTTTTGAGTATCATCATATCTGTTAGCACAAGAGAAGTCACCCCTAAGTAGACAACTAATTTCTTTCCTTCCTTCCTTTCTTCTTCCTTCCTTCTTTCCCTCCCTCCCTCCCTCCCTCCCTCCCTCCCCTTCCTTCCTTCCTTCCTTCCTTCCTTCCTTCCTTCCTTCCTTCCTTCCTTCCTTCCTTCTCTTTCATTGTGTGCTGGTCCTAGGGCTTGGACTCAGGGTGGTGTTACTGAGCTTTTATGTTCAAGGTCAGTGGTCTACCACTTAAGCCAAAGGTCCAATGGCTTCGAACCCCAATTCCTAGATCTCAGTCTCCTGAGTAGCTAAGATTACAGGTGTGAGCCACCCCTGGTCAGCTCTTCTTTTCCTTCATTCATTCACTCGTTCCTCCTTTCCTTCCTCAGGTTGAACTCAGGGCTTGGGCACTGTTCCTGAGCTTTTTGTTTTTGCTCAATGTTGATGCTCTACCACTTGAGCCACTGCCCTGCTTCTGACTTTTTGGTGGTTAATTAGAGATAAGAGTCGCACAGATTTTTCTGTTTGGGCTGGGTTTGGATCACAATCTTCAGCTCTCAGCCTCCTGAGCAGCTAGGACTACAGGCATGATTTTTAACATGGGTGGCATATGCAGAACGAGAAAGAGATGACAGCAAGACCAGACCTCAGTCCTTACATTTGTCTACTGTGGCCTGACCATATAATAAGCATGGATGGTTGCTGGATAGAAAGGAAGAGGGGGGCATGGGGGGGTAGCAGTCCTGAGCCAGGGGGGACCCTGGGACATTGCTCTGTTAGGCTTTGTGGCTGGAAGGGTGGAAAGGCCACATTCCCACAGGGTTCCTCCAGAGCCAGCTTTATTGTCATTCAAATGTACAGTAAGGCAACACTTTGGATCCCAGGGTGGCTGGTACCCCCTGCACCCCCAATCCTGCCACGCTGCTCTTTGCCACTTTTTAAGTGACAAGCAGTCCTTGAGGGGGGAAGGGGACACCACCCTGTCCAGGACACCGTGAGGAAGATCTGCCAGCCCCATGTTGTCCCACGGACTTGGCCTCGCGCAGCGCGGCTGTCTGGCTCCTGGAGGGGGCCAGGCGCCGGCGGTGCTGAGCTCGGTTTCCATGGCAGAGGCCCTGGGGCCGGCGGAGATGCGCAGCCAGGTGGCTGGCGCTGGCTCACCTGCTTTGCAGTTGGCAGCTTGGGGTACGGAGGAGGAGGCTGGAGCCCCTCCCCTCCTTCCTCCCGCCTCCCTCAGTTCCTGGGGTTTGTTCGACTGTCTTTGGTTACTCCCTTTATGAGTCTGATCTCTGTGGGAGAGAAGTTGGAAAGTTCTGGAATTATAAAGAGTGCTACTTTATCTCGCAGAGGATAGAATGGCAGCCATGGAAAAGTACCCAGAACAGACTGGCGCTCAAGACCCAGCTGCCTGTAAAAGGAGGCTTTCAGCACCCGGAAAAGCAGATACCAACTCTTCCCTCCCCCCCCCCCCCCCCAACAACACATCCACTACACACAAAAGACCTCAGGTTACTCCATGGGACCTTTGGTGCTAAGCTGTGGACCGGGGTCTGGCCACCGTGGTTTGCTCTGATTTGTTCCGTGATGCTGGTGTAGTCATGCTGTTATGATTTTGTATCCTGTATTAGGAATCTAGAGTCGTGGGGGTGGGGCAGAGTTGCTCAAAGCCACCAGGTTCAAGTTGGAAGTCAGGTTCAAGTTCCCCACAGTGTGCTTCCTCAGCCAGTGCGGTCTGTTGGCAGTGTGGCTGGGTACACGGCTCTCAGCACTCAGTCCTCAGCACGCCGGTGGGTGCTGGCAGACCCCCACGCTATGTGCTTAAGGAACGATGCTTGGGAGAGCTCCACCGCAGAGCTGGCAACAAAACAGCCAGGGTCAGGGGCTTGGGCTGTGGCTGCACTGAGGAAGTAGGTAGGCCTTCTGGACCTGGGGGTGGGAGCAGAAACAAGCCCCCACTCCACTCCTTTTTTTGTTTTTAGGTCCAAGACTGGAACTTGAACTTGGCACCTGCCTCTTTCAATCATTAGCTAAGTGCTCTACCAACCAAGCCAAACCCCAGACCACCCTAAACGTTTATTTTTTTGGCCAGTCCTGGGGCTTGAACTCAGGGCCTGGGCACTGTCCCTGAGCTTCTTTTTGCTCAAGGCTAGCACTCTACCACTTGAGCCACAGCGCCACTTCTGGCTTTTTCTGTGTATGTGGTACTGACTGAGGAATTGAACCCAGGGCTTCAGGCATGCTAGGCAAGCACTCTAGCACTAAGCCACCTTCTCAGACCCCTCCCCCTACTCTTGACTCCTCAATATGATGAAGCAGGAGCCTGAAGCCACAGGTTCTATTTCGACTCAGTGAACAATCACACAATGGAACTTAGTTCAGTGTCAATAAAATGCTTTTGTTCACAAGAAATACATAGAAAACGCAATTCAGGACAACCTGTGAGTCAGAAGCAGAATGCATTTTCTCAAGGGAACAAAATGTTCTTTGTGCTTGTGTGGACCCATTTCTTTGGTCCCCTAGCATGACCAGTCAAAAGAGCAAGTTTGTGGTCATCTTAGAGGAAGTGGCAGGGCGGGACTTGCACACCCATCATACTGCTTAGCTTGCACCGCATCCTAGTGTGTACCCTGATGAATGCTACTGCTGTGGTGACAATGTAGTCTGTCCCTTGCAAAATTCAGGTTGGAGCTGAGCACCGGTGACTCAACGCCTGTCATCCTAGTTACTCAGGAGGCTGAGATCTGATGATTGAGGTTCAAAGCCAGCCCTGGGAAGAAAATCCATGAGACTCTTAACCACCGGAAAACTGGAAGTGGTGCTGTGACACAAAGTGATAGAATGCAGGCCTTGAGCACAAAAGAGCTCAGGAACAGCACTTAGGCCTGGAGTTCAAGCCCCACGACTCACCAAAAGAAAAACAAAAGAAAATGCAGGTTGGAAACTTAATCTAGTTATGGGGTTTACAGGTGGTCCATTTCTCATGTTATCTTGTTGGGGCCTCTCTAATTGAAATTGCTTTCTTTCTTTCTTTCTTTTTTTGTCAGTCATGGGGCTTGAACTTTGGGCCTGGGCGCTGTCCCTGAGCTCTTCAGCTCAAGGCTAGCGCTCTACCACTTGAGCTACAGCACCACTTCCAGTTTTCTGGTGGTTAATTGGAGATAAGAGTCTCAAGGAGGTTCCTGTCTGGGCTGGCTTTGAACCACAATCCTCAGATCTCAGTCTCCTGAGTAGCTAGGATTACAGGCGTGAACCACTGGCGCCCGGCTGAAATTACTTTCAACAAGGATGCCCAAACTATTCTCTTGGGGAAAGGATAGTCTTCTTGACAAGTAATTCTAAGAAAACTGGATATTCACACACAGAAGAATTCAGTTGGACTCCTACCTACAAAAAAATGAAGGCAAGCTGCAAGCTGGTGGCTCATGTCTGTAATTCTAGCTACTCAGGAGGCTGAGATCTGATGGTTGTGGTTCAAAGCCAACCCGGGTGGGAAAGTCTGTAGACTCTTATCTCTAATTGATCACCAAAAAAGCCAGAAGTGGAGCTGCAGCTCAAGTGGTAGAGCACTAGCCTTGAGCAAAAAAAGCTCAGTGTCCATTCCTTGAGTTCAAGCTCTAGAATTCACACACACACACAATCTAAAAATATATAACTTAAGGAGGCTTTGGCATGAGGATCATGACTTTGACACTAGCTTGCACTATAGAGTGAGACCCCCCCATCTCAAAAAGCCATAAATACTTCAAGAAAGCTTTCCTGAAATGAGGAGCACACAGGATTGCAGAGAAAACTTCCCCAGAACGAGAGTGCAGACACAGCCTACCAAACGGCCGGCCTTGCAAGATGAAGGAAGGATCTCTTCCACAGACCAGAATACTTCTTCAGGAAAACGAAATCAGGTTGGCATCCCACGTCTTCACATTAACATTCACAGTCAGAAGACAGCGGAATAACAGCCACCAGAAATTCAATAAAAGAAAATGTGAGCCAACATTTATGCAGCTAAGCTACCCTGCAAGTCTGAGGACTTGCAGACAAGCTTGAAGTATTCAAGAACAACAACAGCCCTGTTCCCCAGGAGCACTTGATGAGAAATCCACTAGGGGTGAGACTCGGCAAATCAGGAGCTGGTCAAGAAACTTGGACAGACATGAGCATTGAGTAGCAGTGATTGCAGGTCTCAGGTAATGGTCAGCCATGGGGATAAGAGAAGGTCAACTTGTAGACCCACCCAACCTCCAGAACACAAAGGAGAAAAGAGAAGAAAATAGAAGATAGAGGAAGTTTGTGACCGTCTCATGGCAAATAGAGTGAAAGGGTATTTTTACAACAAAACTCAAGGGGTAGCATTCTGAACATATAAGAGGACCAATGTAACCAGGTGCTAGGTGTGGTGGCTGATTACATGCCTGTAATCCTAACTACTCACAAGTGAGATCTGAGGATTGTGGAATGCAAAGGACAAACAAGTAAGCAAGTCAATAAGAGATTGTGGTATTAATATTAGAAAAGATAGAATTTAAATAGTGTGAAGGGGATGGGAGGAGGGCACTTTATGATGTTAAAGACAATAATTCACAAGAAAGATAATAATTATAAGAATGTATCAACTCACAACAACTATTGGAATCAATTAGTGATCTTTTGAAAAATATAAAGTTTGATTTATATCTCACACTGATCATAAGGTGTTATTTTTTGTTTTTGTTGTTGGTCATGGGGCTTGAATTCAGGGCCTCTACATTGTCCCTGAGCTCTTCTATTCAAGACTGGCACTCTACCACTTTGAGTCACAGCACCACTTCTGGTTTTCTGATGATTAGTTGGAGATAAGAGTTTCACAGACTTTCCTGCCCAGGCTGGCTTTGAACTGAGATCCTCAGATCTCAGCCTTCTGAGTAGCTAAGATTACAGGCGTGAGCCACCAGCACCAGGCTGATCATAAATTTTAAAAGGATCAAAGATTTAAATGGAAAAGAAAAACAAATAAAACCGCTAGAAGAAAACATGGAAAATTTCTTTATAGCCTTGAAATGGAACTTTCTTTCTGTTACTTAATATCTGCAAGAGAAGACTGATTATATTTGATTAACTTTAAAAAAAAAGAAAGGAAAAGCTTCCATTCTGTTTCTAGGAAGCTGGTATAGATTTTTTTCTTTTCCTTCTGATTAATACATTTAATACTGCCAGAGTTATACATAAAAACAAAGGTCATATGCACCTCTAGGACTTTCATTCTTCCATGTATCTTGCAGTGTTTTTACTTTTTATTCTTGTGATGGATGAGATTCGGGAGGGGTTGCAGTTGGAGGTCAGCTCAGGCAGAAAAGCTTGAGAGACGCCATCTCAACCAATGGATGGATACGGTGGCAACTACCTGTCATCCCAAATGATGCAGGAAGCACAACAGTTGGGTACATCTTAGCAACAAAGAGAAAATACAGGGGCTGGGAAGGTGGCTCAGTGGTAGAGTGCTTACCTTGCATGCATGAGGCCCTGGGTTCGATTCCTCAGCACCACATAAGCAAAAAAAGCCAGAAATGGCGCTGTGGCTCATGTGGTAGAGTGCTAACCTTGAGCAGAAGAGCTGAGGGACAGTGCCCAGGCCCAGAGTTCAAGCCCCATGACCAGCCAAAAAAAAGAAAAAAGGAGAGAGAGAGAGAGAGAGAGAGAGAGAGAGAGAGAGATACAATATTTTGGTCCCTGGGGAAAGAAAGTGAGACTTTATCTTAAAAATAACCAATACAATAATACAATAATGGACTGGTGGAGTGGCTCAAATGGTAGAGTATGTAGCAAATATAAGACCCTGAGTTCAAACCCCGTACACACACACACACACACACACACACTTGCTAGAGACACATCAAAAAGGAGGTTTTTATTTGTTTGTTTGTTTTGTTTTGTTTTGTTTGGTTGGTTTTTGCCCATCCCAGGGCTCAAACTCTGGGCCTGGGCACTATCCCCTGGGCTCCTTTTTGCTCAAGGCTAGCACTCTACCACTTGTGCTACTGTTCTACTTCCAGCTTTTTCTGTGATTAATTGGAGATACGAGTCTCATGGACTTTCCTGCCTGGGCTGGCTTCAAACTCTTATCCTCAGATCTCAACCTCCTGAGTAGCTAGGATTACAGGCGTGAACCTCTGACATCCCGCTCAAAATAGGATTCTTCAAGAAAAAGCTGCAACAACCACTGACAAAATAGGAAGAACTGCACAGAAAATTGAGAGAACAAGTAGAGACATTTAAAATGCAGATTTAAGTTCTAGCATGCCAATAATTACATTAAATATAAAGGGTCTGACTATGTCAATTCAACAATGATGACTGGCAAAACCGATTACAGAATAGAGTCTAATGATTCTCACTTCAGCTATAACAATCAAGATAGACTAAAAGGAAAATGATTACACTCTTGGGCATTTTAACCTCAAGGAAATGAAGACTCATATCCACATGAAGCCCATGGTTTACACCGGTTTCATTTGTAACAGCCAAATATTGGAGAGAAAAGCAAGTTGTTCCTTGGTAGGTGCATGATTAGGTAAATTATAGGTAAACTACACAGTGAAGGCGACCATCTTATATATCACAACCTGGGTGGATCTCCAGAGAATTATGCTGCATAAAAAAAAAGCCAATCTCAAAAGGTCATATGCTATATGATTTTTCATTTACAGAACATTCTGAAAATGTCAAAGTTCCAGAAGCTGTATTAGTTTCCTAGGGCTGCTGTAATAAATTACCACAGACCTGATGACTTAAAACAACAGAAATTCATTCTCTTACAGTTGCAGAGGTCAGACACTGAAATCAAGGCATCAGAAGGGTCGATTTTCTCCAAAGGTTCCAAGACAGAGTCTGCCTCAAGCTTCTCTCGCCAAGTTTAGATGCTTGTCAACAATCCTTTGCATTTTTGGCTTCTAAATGTATTTCTCCATTCTCTACCTCCATCTTTGCATCATCTCCTCTCTGGGTCTTTGTGTCAAATCTCTCCCCCCCTCCTCTCTCTCTTTCCTCTCTCTCTCTCATACTGGCACTGGGGCTTGAGTACTATACCTTAACTTTTTTGATCAAGGCTAGCGCCTTGATATCATTGAGCCATAACACCTCTTTTTTTGGTGGTTAATTCCTGCCAGGCTGGCTTCAAACTTCAATCCTCAGATCTCAGCCTAATGAGTAGCTAGGATTACAGGCATGAGCTACCAGTGCCCAGTTTCTATCTTTCTCTTATGAGCATGAGTGTCATTGGCTTCCAGGCTTACCTTCACTCTGGAATGATCTTACCTCAAGATCCTTAACTTAATTACAATTGCAAAGACCTTTTCCCAAATGCTATGGTTTAAATATAGTTTGTTCCCTCTGAAAGTCATGTAGAATTGTGACTGTTATTGTTGCAGTATTGGAAAGCTGAGTTTTTTTTTTCTTCTAGTTCTGGGGCTTGAACTCTGGGCCTGGGCACTGTCCCTGGGCTGCTTTTGCACAAGGCTAGCACTCTTCCACTTGAGGCACAGCACCATTTCCGGCTTTTTCTGTGTATGTGGTACTGAGGAATCGAACCCAAGGCTTCATGTGTGCTAGGCAAGCACTCTACCACTAAGCCACCTTCCCGGACAGGAAAGCTAGGTCTTTAAGAGGTGATTATTTTTGAGGGGAGAGATGGAGGACAAGGATGGAATGGGTGATATTGATAAAAATGTATTGTACTTATAATCTGGCATGTTGAGTTGAAACTTCCTAGTACAACTACTTAAAGATAATAAAAAATTAATTTAAAAGAGTAGTGAGCAGAGTGTTGATGGCTTGTGCCTGTAATCCTAGCTACTCAGGAGGCTGAGATTTGAGGATCATAGTTCAAAGCCAGCCCAGGCAGGAAAGCATGTGAAACTCTTTTTTTTTTTGTCAGTTGTAGGGCCTAAACTCTGGGCCTGGGTGCTGCCCCTCAGCTCTTCAGCTCAAGGCTAATGCTCTGTTTGCTACTTGAGCCACAGTGCCACTTCTGGTTTTTCTGCTTATGTGGTGCCAAGGAATGGAACCCAGCGCCTCATGCATGCAAGGCAAACGCTCTACCACTGAGCCACCTTCCCAGCTCACATGTGAGACTCTTATCTCCAATTAAACACCAAAAAGCCAGGAGTAGAGCTGCGGCTCAAGTGGTAGAGTGGCAGCCTTGAGCAAAAAAGCTAAGCAAGAGTGTGAGGATCTGAGTTCAAGCCCTAGTACACACACACACACACACACACACACACACACGCGCGCGCACAGGGCTTTGTGCATGCAAGGCAAGCAAGCACTCTACCACTAAGCCCCAGCCCCAAGATGGACATTTCTTTCTGGAGGCCACTGTTCAAGCCCTTAAGAGGCAGAAAACACATACTGGTGGCCGCTAGAGGAAGGGGCGTGTGTGGGATTGAGCTCTGTAGGGATGCAGCAGGTTTGCATCTTCTTCTTTTTTTTTCCTTTCTGTGTTGATGGAGATGAAACCCAAGCCCTTGCATGCGGTAGATGAGCACTGTACCAGGAGCCACAGTCCCAGTTTTGCCTCTTGATTGTGATGGTGGTGGTGACCTACATTTCCATTTGTACCAATGTCAAGCTTGTTCATTTTGATATTGTACTATAGTGATGATGTAAGAAGTCATCATGGGGAGAAAGTCCTCAGTGAGTATACGGGGTCTTTCTACGCTGTCATTGTCACGTCTGTGAGTCTATAATTATTTCAAAATGAAATGTTGGAAAGCCTACATGGTGTTTGTTTACTTACTTATACACACATATGCACATTTAAAATCAGAAGACAAATGACAAGACTGGACAGAAATAATTCTAGTTATACAAAGGAAAGAAAAAATCTGTTATAAATGGTAGATTTTAACGGGTCTCAAAGGATGCCTGCCATAAATTTTTTTTGCTTCTCTGCACCTGACACCATAGTTTTCCCTCTGGCGGTGGAGTCTTTCCTTCCTTCCTTCCTTTTTTTTTTTTTTTTTTGCTGGTCCTAAAGCTTAAACTCAGAGCCTGGTCTCTGTTCCTGAGCCTCTCAGTGCTCAAAGCTAGCGCTCTATGACTTGAGCCACAGCGCCACTACCAGCTTCCTAGGAGTTGTTTATTGGAGATAAGAGGCTCAAGGACTTTCCTGCTTGGGCTGATTTCAATCACAATGCTCAGATCTCAGCCTCCTGAGTAGCTAGGAATACAGGTGTGAACCACTGGTGCCTAGCTTCAGTTTTCTCTTTTACTAATATAAATCACTGTTGTTTTACACCAAAAGCTTTTTGTTTGTTTGTGTGTTTGTGTATGTGCCAGTCTTGAGGCTTGAACTTGGGGGGTGGGTTTGCTGGGTGCTATCCTTTAGCTTTTTTGCTCAAAGCTAGCTTTATACCACTTGAGCCACATCTCTACTTCTAGCATTTTGCTGGTTAATTGGAGATAAGAGTCTCACTGCCTGGGGTTGACTTTGAATGGTGATCCTCAGATCTCAGCCTCTTGTGTACTAGGATTACAGGGATGAGCCACCAATGCCCAGCTTATATCACTAAGTTTTGAGGTTAGTTTACTTTTATAGGGAACAAGACTAAATACTCGACAGAAAAAAAAATAGGCAAAGGAAAGATGATGAGAATTCACGGAGAAAGAAATGCAAAAAAAAAAAAAAAACCAAACAAACAAAAAGCCCCTCATAAACACCAAGAGATTCAAACCGCCATTATCTATCCCAAGAGAAATGTAAATGAAACTGCCCTGAACCACCATTTCTCACAAAACAGGTTGGTTAAAAAAAAATCCCCAAATTTGGGGCTGGGAAGGTGGCTCAGTGGTAGAGTGCTTGACTTGCATGCATTAGGTCCTGGGTTCGATTCCTCAGCACCACATAAACGGAAAAAGTCAGAAGTGGTGCTGTGGCTCAAGTAGCAAACAGAGCATTATTAGCCTTGAGCTGAAGAGCTGAGGGACAGCACCCAGGCCTAGAGTTCAGGCCCCACAACCCACAAAAGACAAAACAAAACAAAAACCCAAATTGAAAATGCAAAGCTGGGGCCTGGTGGCTCATGCCTGTAATTCTAGCTATTCAGAAGGCTGAGATTTGAGGTTCCCAATTCGAAGCCAGCCCACCACCAGCAAACCAGAAGTGGCGCTATGGCTCAAAGTGGTAGAGTGCTAGTCTTGACAAAAAAGAACTCAAGGACAGTGCCCAGGCCTCGAGTTCAAACCCCACAACCGACCAAAAAAAAAGGCATGCTGGGTAGAAAAAGCTTTGGTGGTTGGTAGAAAAGGCAAAATTGTACCACTACCCATGGCCAGCGGTTTGGCATTGCATAGATAGATGTTATTACATATATATCGTATCTCTCTATATATCATATTTATGCAAAAAATATGCTTATGCTGTTACCCTGCCCTCAGCACCCCTCCTCCAGTCTATTCTACAGCTAGACATTCACAAGCATTGAGCAGGCCGTGAATGAGGTACACATTACGGCCTTGTTTGTAATAGCAAACACTTGGAAACAAGCCAAGAGCCTGTCATTGGGGACCTGATTAAATAACCATGAAGCACAATTGTAAGAAAGAATGAAGATGTATTGTAGGGTATATTAAGTAAAAAAAAGAAAGGAAGAAGGTGTAGAACACTGTATAAATCATCATACCTGTTTGCCAGGAAAGGATAGAAAATAGGAAGAAATATGCTTGCCCTTCCTTGTATTTGCATAAAGACATGCAGGGAACTAATAAAAACCGGTTGTGTATGTGGGGCATGAAGTTGGGGATGATACCTGCTTTCTATTGCTAAATGTCGTTTTGACTTTTGGACTAGGTAAACATACAGCTTATCAATCTCATGGTAAGGGAGGGCAGGGTGAGGGACGTACCTTGAAGCGGAAGGGGCTTCTTTTAAGGATGGTGACAATGTTCTAAAATTAGATGGCTGCACAGCTCTGAGAAATCACTCAACTGCCCACTCTAGTGGGTAAAGCTTGTGGCATGTGAACTATATGTCACTAAAAGCATAAGAAAAGAAAGGAGGCAAAAGTTACCCTCTTTCCCCCCAAACTTCAGGAACCAAAAAGAAGATATAATCAGGCCCAGGAGGTGAAAAAGGATCGTCTAAATAATATGAAGAACTTGACACTCATAAATGCAAAGTTTTCTACAAACATCTAGGAAATGTAATTATAGAAAATTAGTCTGGTAATTGAAATTAAATCACGGGTAAAAAAAAATACAAAGAAAACGACAGCTTGAAGGGAGCTTTTAGGAAAATTGGCTAGGCGCTGGTGGTGGCTCACACCTGTAATCCTAACTGCTTGAGAGGCTGAGATCTGAGGATCAAAGTTGAAGCCAGGGAAGTACTTGGCATGGAGGCCTGGCTCAAGTGGTACAGTGCCAGCCTTGAGCAATAAAGCTAAGGGACAGGCCCTGAATTCAAACCCCAGAACTGGTACAGGAAAAGAAAAAAAAAACCAACAGTAAAGAAAGCCTGATGGATGGGTATTTAGCTTAGTAGCACAATGTGAGCTTTTAGCATGTGGGGATTCGATCCCTGGTACAACAAAAGAAAATGGAAAGGAAAAAAAAAAGAAAAAAAGAAAAAATTATCTCAGCATTGTATAGAAACTCCAAGAGAAGAAAAACCCTCCAACCTCAAATAACCTAGATCCTAAAACTAGACAAGGAAATTAGATGAAAGTAAATTCCAGGCTCTATTCTACTCAGAAAGAGAGATGCAAAAACTTTCTAAGTTGGGGTTGGGAAGGTGGCTCAGTGGTAGAGCGCTTGCCTTGCAAGCCTGAGGCCCTGGGTTCGATTCCTCAGCACCATATAAGCAAAAAGAAAAAAGCCGAAAGTGGCACTGTGGCTCAAGTGGTAGAGCGCTAGCCTTGAGCTGACGAGCTGAGGGACAACACCCAGGCCCAGAGTTCAGGCCCCATGACTGGACCCCCCCAAAAAAAAACCCCCAAAAAACTTTCTAAGTTAAAAATGCAAGAAGTGCAGATAAAATAGAATGAATCAAATAGAACCTTCAATGATTTATAAGATAGCCTTGTGGATACTTCAAAAATTTAAGGTCAACTGCGTTTTAAAAGTTTCCCAGTGAGTTCAGCACATCTATGGCTTGGATGTGGTTTTCCTGCCCAAATGCACTACAATTTGGTTCCCATCAAGTAGCAAGGGCTCTAAGAGGTGCTGGGTCATGTGGCAGAGTCTTTTGGTTTTTTTTTTTTAAAGGTACTGGAGTTTGAACTCAGGGATATACACTTGGTAGGCAGGTACTTCCGTTTCTTGTTGCTATTAATTTTCAAATAGGGTCTCCCACTTTTGCCCCAGCTGACCTTGAACCACAATCTCCCTATCTATATCTTCCAAATAGCTTTGGGATTATAATGTGAGCCACCAAGCCTAATTGGTTCTTATTTCTGAGGGACTGCGTTCGTTACCAAGAGCCTGGATTGTAAGCAAGCACATTGCTGGAGCCTTGAACTTCCAGATCTATGAGCCCAAATAAACCCCTTTCTCTTATAACAGCCAATCTCAGGCATTTTGTTACAACAGGAGAAAACAGACTAAGACACTGCATCAGCAGGCAGAGGGAGAACATAGCAGATGACATTCTCCAAAGACACAGAACAAAAATTTGACAAGATTCAAAAGCCATTCAAGATTTCTGAATTAAAAAAATCAAATGCTTAGCAAATTAAGAATAAAAGAATCCGGGTACCAGGGGCTCACGCCTATAATCCTAGCTACTCAGGAGGCTGAGATCTGAGGATCGAGGTTCCAAGCCATCCCTGGCAGGAAAGTCCATGAGACTCTTATCGCCAATAAACCACTAGAAACCCGGAAGTGGCGCTGTGGCTCAAGCAGTAGAGCGCTTGCCTTGAGCTGAAGAGCTGAGGGACAGTGCCCAGGACCAGAGTTCAGGCCCCACTACCGACAAAAAAAAAAAAAAGAATAAAAGAAAATGCATGCTAATCATTACATTCGACAGTGAGATGCTAGATGTCCTCCACTGATTAGAAATAAGATCAGATCCACAGTGTACTGTTTCTGTCTGATCTTGTCCTGTCTGTCCCAGAATGTACAGGCAAGAAGGAAATGAAATTCACTGTAGAAGGATTAGAAGAAAGGAAACCAAAATGTAATTGTTGTCTAATGGTATGATTGTATAAACAAAGCGTTCTCCCAAATTTGCTGGAAAAAAATGACTAGAATTAATAAGGAAGTTTAGCAAGTTGCTTGATATATAGTCAATAAAAAAATCAATTGCCTTTCTTTGCTCCAAAAAAAAAAAAAGAAAAAAAAAATCAATTGACTGAAACAACAAAAATATGAGCTTCCTAACAGTTAAACGAGGGAAGTTTCGCGAGGGGACTTCTAAAGGTCACAAGGTTAATGACCTTGGCTCCCACTGAAAAATTAAAATCACCATCAATCAGAGGGGAGAAAAGAGGGACCCTGGGGCTGGGGGGTCATCTCAGAACACACTGGTCCCCTGTCTTTCCCCCTTCTCCCTGGGCTTATGCTTTGGCTACTCTGTGCCAGCCTTTGGGCTGGTCATAGTTTTTCGTTTTGTTTTGTTTTGTTCCTGTACTGGGACTTGAACTCAGGGTTTCACACTCTTGCTTTGCTTTTTGTTGTTGTTGGTCATGGGGCTTGAACTCTGGGCCTGGATGCTGTCCCTCAGCTCTTCAGCTCAAGGCTAGTGCCTTACCACTTGAGGCATAGTGCCACTTCCGGTTTTCTAGTGGTTTATTGGAGATAAGAATCTCACGGACTTTCCTGCCAGGGCTGGCTTGGAACCTCGATCCTCAGATCTCAGCCTCCTGAGTAGCTACGATTACAGGTGGGAGCCTGGCTTTGCTTTGCTTTTTTTTTTTTTTTTTTTTTCTCAAGGTTGGTGGTCTACCATTTGAGCCACAGATGCATTTCTGGTTTGTATTGGTTAACTGAAGATAAACATCCCTCAGAGTTATCTGCCTGGGCTGGCTTTGAGCTTTGATCCTCAAATCTCAGCCTCCTGAGTAGCCACCAGTGCTCAGCTTCTGTGTGTATTTTTAAGATAAATGTTATTAAGTAAGTAATGCTATAATCTAAAGGTTGTATCTCTTCCCCTATTCCCCCCCCCCAAATTCATGTATTTAAAACTAATCAAGATGGTGGTGTCAGAAGGAAGGGGGCTTTTTCAGAGGTGACTGCAGGCACCCTCTCCCCCGAGTGGATTAGCTTCCTTATGAAACAGGCCAAAGCAGACACCCTGAGAAGCCACTGTCTCTGAACCAGAAAGTGAGCTTTTACCAGACAGTCAATCTGCCAGCGTCTGGATCGGACTTCCAGCCTCCAGAGATGAGAGAAATAAATTTCTATTGTTTATCAGCCACGCAGTCTATGGTATTCTGTTACAGCGGCCCAAGCTGAGACCAAGACAGGCAATAAATCCCCACGGTTAACAAAACAGAACGAATCTTGGTGACAGGTGACAGAGGGGACTCAGAGCAGCGCAGAGCAGGCAGCAGCTTGAGTTGGATGAATACCACTGTCTGTCTCAGAACCCCGAGCATTAGGGGCATGTCGGGCCTCCTGTTGAGCTGATCTAGAGAAGAAGCAAAAAGAACAGATGATGAACTTGAACTTGAACAGCCTTAACCACCCTGAGACGTTTCAGTTCCCATCTTCCTGTTTTTGCTCTGGGGCTGCTATGGCCAAGAGGCCCAGGTGGGTCTTCTTGACTGGCAGAGTGGTCATCCCCACCCCAGCCCGGGCCATTCCATGAGGGGACCCAGCCTTCTCTGTTTCTCCTGGGCACAGGCAATAGTTGTGCAGGGCAGTGTGGCCAAGCGGAGCTGTCTGTGCCAGAGACATGGGCTGGGGGCCTCCAGAGAGGAGGCAGTGGACCGCCCTGGAGGATGATTGCACCATGAAGGCCTGCACTTTGGTGTGGGGACAGGCAGTGGATGACCTCATGTGATTGCTGTCATTGTAACGAGAGGTTTATTGCAGCTCAAGGTTCTGGAGGTCTTATGTAGCTTCAATTATGTGTGAAAGAGAGAAAAGGGGCCAAAGGCCAGTGATACTCCGCCCAAACATCCGCCCCACATCCTAAACGCCTCCCAGTAGGCCCTGCCTCCTACCAGACCCCACCCACACCCAGACCCCGCCTCTCCCAGGCCCCGCCCTCTCTCCACACTGCTACATTGAGGAATTAAATCACCACGTCAGTTTTGCTTCCCACGAGCCGTACTCAAATGATAGCAATGGAGGGGTGGTTAGTTTGCGTTGTAACTGAGCTGCTTCTACAAAGGCCAGGAAGAAAGTGTGGCTAGTTGTCTCCAACTGTCTGGGGATTCTGGTGGTGGTGGTGATGGTGGTTGGATGATTCCATGGGCTTGAAGCTGACTGGAGCAGAGCTGAAGTTGTGCTTCCCAGCACCCCAGGCCTTGTGTGGGTCAGAGCATTGCTGAACTGTGTGCTGCACAGCTACCACTGCAAAACAACCAAAATCCCAAGCAGGGTTTATTGTGATTGCAATGTCAGACTTCAGGATTTAGGCAGCAGCCTTGGGTAGAGGGCCCTGTCATCCTAAGGACAGGGAGAGGAATCAGCAAGTTGATTATTGGTGGATTCACCACACTCCTTAGACATCAGAGCTTTCTTGCCCTTCACATCAAGCCCACCCTTCACCCCCCACTATTTAGCATTTTCACTCTGATTGCAACTTGTGGCTCATTTACTGCCCCTGGTACCATCCCAGCGAGCAAGGCTTTTAAATGTCAAGAGATATTTTTCAGGTATACAAGACACCAAAGATCACAGCTGTCTGGAAGGGAGAATTTTAATTAGCAAAAGGATCCCATCACACCTCCAGCTTGGCTGGAACATCCAGACCCGGCTTTCCGGAGTCTTTGGTATATGTTACCGATTCAGATGGCTGATAGTGGTGGGCAAAGGACCTCAGGCTGCCTCAGTGGGACCTGGTTTTACCTTTCAGACCTTATCTATGAAGACATGTACGCTGATATTTCTGGAGAAGGGCAGGGCCTAACATAAAGGCATTGTAGAGGGGCACAAAGGGGCTGTGGTTCCCAGTGGTCTTTCAGGAGTAGATTCCCTCGCAGGTAACTCTGTGGACTAGAAGGGCTGTGTGGCCCATAGGAAAGGACATTTGCGAAGGTCATTGCTATCTTGAAGTAGACTTAGAATGGAATGGGCAGCATAGGGAAAAGAGAAGAGTCAAGGGGCTGAGGCTCAGGGACTAGAGACCAGCTGTGCTCCAAGGCTTCTGTATAGATGCTCTGAATGGGGTGCAAGTCAATGAAATGGCTTACAGGGAGTCATAAGCATTATACCATATACATATATCCATATATATTATATATATGAACAGGTCATCAGCCTTCCTTCTCTTCAGAGAAGTCTGTTATGTTTGCTTCTAGCTACCTCAGCTCTTGTACCAAGTCTTTTGTTCTTACACCATGTCTTTTGGCATTCTGTTCTTTCAACATCTCCTCCGACTGTTCAAGCCTCTTATAGCATAAGGCAGCCCACTGTGGCTCCCATTAGGGAGTGCATACTGACCTACTAGTTATCAGGAGATAAATAGGCCAGGCTCTGGTGGCTCAAGGTCATCCTAGCTACTCAAGAGGCTGAGATGTGAGGATCCCAGTTCAAAGCCAGCCTGGGCAGGAAAGTCCATGTAACTATTCTCTCCTATTAACCAAGACAAAAGTGGAAATGGTGCTGTGGCTCAAAGTGGTAGAGCACAAGCCTTGAGCAAAAAGAACAGTGCTCAGACCCCGGGTTCAAGCCCCACTCCTGACAAAAAAAAAGAGATAAAGTCTGAAACTTTTCTCCTTGCTTCTTGCTAACCTCCCAACCTCTTAGCCTATCTTCTTGTGACTTTCCCTTCAATTCTTTGTTGGATTAAGGCAATGAACCTAACCTCTAGATAGCAGTAAATTTACTTTCCTCCCTCCTCTTTTTCTCCAACTCTTTTTTTTTTTGTCATCTAGGGTCCACTGGAGAAAAGCCAAGGACTGTAAACACCCCCCCCCCCCCCCACGCTTAAGATCAGCCAAAACATCCAGCTCAGCTACAGTCTAGCCAGACCTGCTCTGAAAGATGAGTGGTAGTTCGGGAAGAAGATTCACCAATAAGCATCTTGTGATGAAAGGCAAACAGCCTCTTGGCCAGCGCTTTCTTCTTCCCACCCTGAAGAGAACAGCCTAAAGCTACAGATCGCCTGCCAGGCCTCCAGGGTCAAGGTTACAGACCAGGTCTCCAGAGTCAAAGATGAAGCTCCTGGCCAATTAGGCCATACTTATGGCTTGGGATTCTTTTAACTCTGTATAACTTGCTTCTCCCCTGCCCCAAACTCTCCCTATTTAACCTGAAGCCAGCATCTGTACACTAAAGATGGCTGAAAGATGTACATACTAAAGTGCTGTGTAATACATTTCCTTTCTCTGTCCTTCACCATGTCTTTTTGTTATACAGGGTGAGTACCTAGACCTAATATGGGACTCCTGGTCTTTGGGCCTAGTGTCCAAAAACCTGTACCCAAACCCTGGTACAGTGTCTGCCTTGAACAAAACAAAACAAAACAAAACAAAAAAACGTGAGAGTACGAGAGGCCCCAAGTTCAAGCCCCATTACCAGCGCACAAAAAACAAAAACAAAAATAACAGCAACAACAACAAAAACCCAAAACAAAATGCCTGTCCATGGGAAAAGTCTCTCTCTCTCCCTCTCCCTCCCTCCCTCTCTCCCTCCCTCTCTTTCTCTCTCTCTCTCTCTCTCTCTCCTTCTCCCTCTCCCTTTCTCCCTCTCCCCCCACTCCCTCTCTATCTCTCTGTGATATTGGAGTTTGCTAGGTAGGTGCTCTACTACTTAAGCCATACCTCCAATTCTCTTTGCCCTAGTTGAAATAGGGCCCTGATTTTTGCACAGGCTGGTCTAGATGAGTCTTTCTATTTATAGTTCTGCTGTTGTTGGGCCAACAGGTGCATGCCACCACTCCCAGCCTTTTCTGTGGAGATGGGGTTTCATAAACTCTTTTTTGTTTGGACGGGCCTCAAATCCTTGATCCTCCTGATCTCTGACTCCCTAGTAGCTGTGATAATGAGTATAAGCACAGTTGCTTGGCTAGTGATCATATTTAAGGCTGATGTGTCATAGTATTAAAAGTCCTCTCTCAGTTTTCAAATAGGCTGAAAGTATCTGCCAGTAAAGTCCTTGTTTTAGCCCAGATTATTCTAGCTATTGATAGAGATGGCTTGAACTAGCTGAGGGAATTTGGGGATTTAAGGACCCCTCTTTCCCCCCTTCCTCCAGGGAAAAGGATCATATCAGAAACCCTGTTGTAGCTTGGGCTAATTTCCTTGTACTTTTGCAAGAATTTTCTTATACTTTGCTAATTTTTTTGGGGGTGGATGTAAAATGAGACTTCAGTGTTGTTCTAATTTTAATGAACCGAGGGTGACAGTGTGTATGGATTTATTTGCACCATTATTTCCCCTTGTGGCATTCAACTGTGTTCGTTCTTGAACTTGCTCTTCCCCCCGCCCGCCCTCCCCAGACTGTCTGAGACTCAGACAGAGGCTCTTGGCCTTCACATAAGCTTTGTGGTTTTTCAAGAACATCCAGAGCGGGCCTCCCCACTGGGCAGCAGAGCCGCCGGTGTTCCACTGCACGGCGGGGCAGGCTGTGTTCTGAAGGCTGCTGTATAGAGGGGCCAGGAAGTGCTAAGTGAAAATCCATCACAACTTCTGGAAGCAATTGAAAGGACACGCTCAGCAGCTCACCGCACCAGCAGGACTCGGCAAAACGAGGCAAAGTTGGCAGAACGATTACATTTCCCTGGTTCTTGATGAAGGGGACATTAGAAGATAGCTTAGAGTAACCTAGGACGGTGTGGGAGGTAGATAGATGTGCAGGGACAGAAGGAAAAAGATAACTGGGCTTTGTTTGAAAAATAAAATGTCCCTTCCCCCCACCCCCTTTATTTTTTCTGGATTTGGACTTAGGGCTTTGCACTTGCCAGACAGGTGCTCTACCACTTAAGCCATATACTCTGTTATTTGTTTTTGTCAGTCGTGGGGCTTGAACTCAGGGCCTGGGCACTGTCTCTGAGCTCTTTTGCTCAAGGCTAGAGCTCTATCACTTTGAGCCACAGAAACACTTCCGGTTTTCTGGTGGTTAATTGGAAATAAGAGTCTTATGGACTTTGTTGCCCGGGCTGGCTTTGAACCATGATCCTCAGATCTCAGCCTCCTGAGTAGCTAGGGTGACACACATGAGCCATCAACACCCGGTCTTTATTTTTTTTTTTCCTGATAGGATCTTACTCTTTTTCCCACAGCAGGCTTGGAACAATGATCTTCCTGCCTCTACCTCCTGATAGCTGGGATTATAGGCATGTACCACCACGCCAGGGCCCAAAACAAGTCCTTTATCTTTCTCTCTGGTGGAGTGTCCATATATTGGTTGAAACCCCAGTTGTTTATCTCCTTCTGGACAAATCCATGAGCAACACATGGTAAATCATCCTTGGTGTGGTAGAGTTTAGTTTGTATGTTTTTCATTGGCTTCTACATATGTGTCTTGGACATTGCATTTTGTGTGTGTGTGTGTGTGTGTGTGAGATACATTGGTTGGTTTATTTATTTATTTATTTATTTTATTGTGAAAATACTGTACAGAAGGGTTACAATTACATGGGCAAGATAATGAGTACATTTCTTATCAAGCATTGTAGCCTCCTCCTTTGCTTCCCCTTCCCATCCCTTCCCATCCTCCCCCCACCCCATCCCCCCACCCAATCCTCCTCCCCCACCCCAGATACATTGGTTTACTCCAACTGAAAGACTGTAAATGTTGTGGATTCTTGCTTTGCTTATGTTTTCTAAAATCTCTGCACATGGAAAGTGATTTATAATTGAATTGAAATTTTTATCAGGTCAGTATTTTTCTCTTGATTGGAGTGCTGAGAGAATATTTTGCATGTGTAGGCATGTCTGGGCGTTGGGGGGTACCCCTTTGTAAGTGGCAGGAAGGAAGTTGTGTAGGAAAAACAAATCTTCCTTCTAACATGAAAGTTCTCTGCTCTGATTGTCTTATAAATCAGATCGTATTTGTCTCCTTTTTTTTTTTTAAAAAGAAATTTCTCAAAATATATGACCATTAAGGGCAAATTTGAACCTCCACACTGCTGGGTTGTGCATTTCAAAATGATGCTCTTTCCAGTCATTTCTTGTCTCGAGAATGAAGATCTAATGTAAATATGGTTTGTCGTCTTGGATTAGATGTTTCTGTTGGAATCACTTTGTGTAAACATTTTAACTTATCAGGACTGAGCTGAATGCAAGGAGCTGAGCTCTGACCTGCCATTAACTTTTTTTGTTTTTAGTTTTGGTGCAGGTCCTGGGGCTTGCATTCAAGGCCTAGATTCTGTCCCTGAGCTCTTTTTGCTCAAGGCTAGTGCTCTACCACTTGAGCCTCAAATCCACTTTCTGTTTTCTTAATAGTTTATTGGAGATCAGAATCTCCTGGATTTTCTTGCCCGGGATGGCACTGAACTGTGATCCTCAGATCTCAGTATCCTGAATAGCTAAGATTATAGGCGTGAGCCATTGGCACCCAGTGAGATTCACTTTCGAATTCCCTTTCCCTTCCTGACACAAAAATAAGAGGAGAAAAAAAAATAG
The DNA here is from genome assembly GCF_000151885.1 of Dipodomys ordii. Classification (NCBI taxonomy): domain Eukaryota; kingdom Metazoa; phylum Chordata; class Mammalia; order Rodentia; family Heteromyidae; genus Dipodomys; species Dipodomys ordii. The sequence goes on from NW_012267351.1 coordinate 2,625,249, forward strand.
AACAAAATACTAGCCTAAATACCTTCCCCCAGCACACACCCCAAAGTCTAAAAAGCAATCCATTAAAGTTCTCTTAGGATTTTCCTTAGGTTTTCTGTGGATACTGTAACAGATGGCTGCAACAATCTGAGTGCCTATTCCCCAATAGCTCCAGAGGTTACAAGTCCAAATCAAGGTGTTGGCAGGCCATGGTCTTTCTGAAGGTATTGCAAGAGAATCTGTTCTTGGCTTTTCTCTTTGCTTTCGGTTTCCCTGGCAACCCAGGAGTTTCTCACCTGGAGGCACATCAAGAGTCTGTGCCTCTGTCCACAGACTGTTCTGCCTCCGTCTCTTCGTGACTCTTGTCCTTTTCTCCCCCCTTCTCTCTGCCATTCCTGGGGCTTGAACTCAGGGCCTGGGCACTGTCACTGAGCAGTTTTCCTCAAAGCTCTGCTGTACCACTTGAGCCACAGCTTCATTTCTGATTTTTTTTTTCTCGGCTAATTAGAGATAAGAGTCTCACAGACTTTCCTGCCCAGCCTGGCTTTGAACCACTATCCTCAGATCTTAAGCCTCCTCAAGTAGCTAGGATTATAGGAAGGGGCCACCGGGGCCTGGCTGTATTTTCTTTCTTTCTTTTTTTTTGGTCGGTTGTGGGGCTTGAACTCTGGGCCTGGGCTCTGTCCCTCAGCTCTTCAGCTCAAGGCTAGCACTCTACCCCTTGAGCTACAGCGCCACTCCCAGTTTTCTGGTGGTTTATTGGAGATAAGAGTTTCATGGACTTTCCTGCCCAGGCTGGCTTTGAACCGAGATCCTCAGATCTCAGCCTCCTGAGCAGCTAGGATTACAGGCGTGAGCCACTGGCACCGGGCTCTTTTTTTTTTTTTTGGGTCCAGTCGTGGGGCCTGAACTCTGGGCCTGGGCGCTGTCCCTTAGCTCTTCAGCTCAAGGCTAGCGCTCTACCACTTGAGCCATAGAGCCACTTCTGGTTTTTTTCTTTTTGCTTATGTGGTGCTGAGGAATCGAACCCAGGGCCTCAGGCATGCAAGGCAAGCGCTCTACCACTGAGTCACCTTTTTTTTATAACACCAGTTGTATCACATTCTACTCCAGTATGACACTCTGACTTAGCTAATTACCCCTGCAATGATCCTATTTCCAAATAAAGCCACATGGTCAAATTTCAGGAAGGACATAAATATTGAGGGAAACAGTACTAAGCCCAATCTGACACCTGCAAAATCTGTACCAATATTATTTATTCATCCTTTTGGTAACCTGGGGGTATTGTTTCAGAATCCCAATGGATTAAAAAAAAAGTATGGGGCTGGGAAGCTGGCTCAGTGGTAGAGTGCTTGCCTTGCATGCATGAGGCCCTGGGTTCAATTTCTCAGCACCACATAAACAGAAAAGGCTGGAAGTGGTGCTGTGGCTCAAGTGGTAGAGCGTTAGCCTTGAGCTGAAGAGCTCAGGGTCAGTGCCCAGGCCCAGAGTTCAAGTCCCACAACCACACACACACACAAAGTCTGTGGATACATTAGTCTCTCTATAAAAAGAGGTAGTAAGTTACATATAAAACCTGTTCACACCATTCTGTGCACTTTAAATACTTTCTAGATGACTTATAATATGACTAATGTGCTGAAAATGTTATGTACGGAAGGATGCTGAATTGTCTAGGAAAAGGTCTGTGTGTTTAGCATGGCTGCAAATTTCCCCCCTTAATATTTTCCATTCACAGTTGGTGGAATCCACATCTGGAGGAAACGACATCTGTAGGGGTGATCCTGCCATATCCAAGAGCAAGATGTGTTTGTTTATTTCAGTCTTTCATTCACTTGGTAGAATTTTGAACTTTTTCCCCCCATACACTTCTAGTGTATCCCTAGGTTTTTCTTTTTCTTTTTTTTTATTGTTGTTGTTGCTGTTTAAAATAAAACTTTTTTTTTTTGGGGTCCGGTCGTGGGGCCTGAACTCTGGGCCTGGGCCCTGTCCCTCAGCTCTTCAGCTCAAGGCTAGCGCTCTACCACTTGAGCCACAGCACCACTTCTGGCTTTTTTCTTTTTGCTGAGGAATCGAACCCAGGGCCTCATGCATGCAAGGCAAGCGCTCTACCACTGAACCACCTTCCCAGCCCTAAAATAAAACTTCTAAAAAACTGGTTCTGGGGCTTGAACTCAAGGCCTGGGCATTATCCTTGAGCCTCTTTGTGCTCAAGGTTAGCACTCTACCCCTTGAGCCACAGCACCACTTCCAGTTTTCTGGTTGTTAGTTGGAGATCAGTGTCTCACAGCTTTTCCTGCCTGGGCTGGCTTTGAACTGCTATCCTTAGATCTCAACTTCTGGAGTAGCTAGGATCATAGGTGTGAGCTACCAGTGCCATTTTTATTTCTTTTGTGTGTGTGTGCATGCAGGCACACCAATACTAGGAATTGAATTTAGAACCTGGTCTCTGTCCATTAGCTTTTTCTGCTTCCAGAATAAGAGCCTCATGGACTTTTCTTCCCTGGGCTGGCTTTGAACCGGGATCCTCAGAGATCTCAGCTTCCTGAGTAGCTAGGATTATAGGCATGAGCCACCAGTGTCCAGCTTTCATTTTCCTTTTGGAATTGTATCTCTGTCAGGATCCAGATTTTCTCCTCATGCACAAAGCTGCTCATCACAACAGATGAAGATAAGGGCTCAGCTGTCTCCTCTTAATCCAGGCATTAAAGAGATTTGTGGCTCTGTCAGGCAATGTCACTCTTCTCACTACATACTTTTTTTTTTTTTTCAAAATTGAGCTTTTTTATTCCCTTATTAAAAATGTGTTACTTATATAAGCATGCAATGAGCTTACTCGTGTTATTTTCTAAATTAGATAAAGAGCAAAGATTTTTTTTGAGATGTCTCAATTTAAAAATGATAACAGGGTGGACATTTGATCGCTTACATCCAATCAAGGACTCTTTGAGGGTTCTTGAACATTTTTAAGAATGTAAACAGGGTCTGGAGACCCGAAAGTTTGAGAACTCCTGGTTTAAATAGATAGCAGTTCTAAATCAAGGTAGCCATTTAGTAAAGAAAATAGATGTCTGGCTCCAACCTTAACAAAAAATATTGCCTAGCATAGATTTTGAATTCTCCGGCTCCTCAGTTTTCTGCTGCCTGGTGGAGTGGAGAAGACCTCAGGCAAGCAGCCAGCATTGCCTTGGCTCTGTCATCCTGAACTTTTGGCCACCTGCAAACACAACTGTGGCATGGTCACTCTTTAGATCCATCCCTAGTGTGAACAGACACCCTTGAGATGTCTGCCCTGGGTCTTGGGAATGAACTTGGCGCCTTTTGTGCTATGAGCTGAGAGGGATCTGGGTATCCAGAGCATGATCCATGAGGAGGCCAGATGTGCAATAAGAAGGCTGGAGAGGAAGGCACAGGGGCACAAGGGGGTACGGGGACTGTTCCCTAGAAAATGTGTGCAACAGTTCAGATTTAGCCCATGTGTTAAAAGCTTGGTCCCAGAGTAGGGCCTAGTGGGAGGTAGGGCCTGGTGGGAGGTCTTTAGGTCATTGGTGGGAGGGGGGAAACATAGGAGGATATTAGTAGGGGAAGAACACAAAGGTACAATGCTTATGTGCCTCTGATCATATAAAATAATATTTACTGAGATGAACTCCAGGAAATGGAAACAAGGGGGGGTTTGTTTTTCTTTGTTGCTGTTTTTCTTTTCTTTTCTTTTTGTCTGGTTTGTTCGTTTATCTGCCTTTGGGAGGACAAGGCGGGAGGAACAGCGGGCGCTGGTGGCTCACACTTGTCATCCTAGCTACTCAAGAGGCTGAGATCTGAGGATCACAGTTCAAAGCCAGTCCGAGCAGGAAAGTCTGTGAGACTCTTATCTCCAATAAACTACCAGAAAACTGGAAGTGGCACTGTGGCTCAAGTGGGAGAGCGCTAACCTTGAGCTAAAGAACTGAGGGACAGTGTCCAGGCCCAGAGTTCAAGCCCCATGACCGACAACAACAAAAAGGAAATGCAGGAACAAAGGGTGAACAAATGCAGCAGTGGTGTTCACTGGACACTGTGGAAAAGAAACCATACAACTTGTGGGTGGAGGTGGGAGGGAAAAACAGAGGGAGCAAGGGAAGGTATGACATCGTTCAAGAAGAAATGCACTCTTTACCTAACTTACCCCTTTGTACATCACCTTTGTAATTAAAATGTTAAAAAAAGGCATTGAGGGATCCTCGCCTTTTCTTCTTCTGTTTCTTGGCTCTACCATCTGTTCCTACCATCACATACTGCCTTTCCACTGTCCCTAAAGCAGTGAGGGCAATCAATCATAAGAGTTTTCTGTGGATAAATGATCTCAAGTGTTTTGTCAGAGTAGCGTGGAGCTGACTAACACATAGCGTGCTTTTCTGTAGCAGCCGTTAGGATACAGATAGAGGTTGCCAAGGCTGTCAACAAGGAACTACACCTTGATTTCCACTAGCCATGTCCTTTGGGGGTTCTGGGCTGGTCCCCCCTCTTCTTCTGGCCTCCAGGTCTTGAGTGTACAACCAGGATAGTTGATAAGAGTGTCCCCAGGGACTGTCTCGACTCCCATTCACTCTCAAAGTCTGTGGTCTCTGAATCTGGGATAATCTATCTATCTATCTATCTATCTATCTATCTATCTATCTATCTATCTATCTATCTATCTATCTATCTATCTATTTCCTGTCCTGAGACTTGAACTCTGGGCCTGGGTGCTGTCCCTGAGTCTGGGTGCTCAAGGCTAGTGCTCTACCTCTTTGAGCCACAGTTCCATATCTGGCTTTTGGTGGTTAATTGGAGATTAGAGTCTCCTGGCCTTTCCTGCTTGAGCTGGCTTTAACTGTGATCCTCAGATCTCAGCCTTCTGAGTAACTGGCATGAGCTACCAGTACTTGGCTCCTAACTAAGTAACTTTAACTCAGCGAGCAAAAAGACGTTCCCTTTTCCTTTCTTTATTTCTTTTTTGTTTTTGAAAAAAATGACTAGCAATAATTATAATGTTTTGGTCTTAAATTATGTGACTATTAACTCAATATAGGAACCAAGGGAGATAGACTCATACCAAATAGGAAAAGAAAATGATTTCTCTTTGCCTAAACATTGCTTTTATTCCTCAAAGATTATGTATAAAATACATGCAGCACATATTAATGGTAGCTAATCAGTTACATTGCAAAGTACATTTTAAAGGATACAAACAACAGCAGTTTTCAGAAAATAGCTTTTAAGTGTCATTTTTCTTGTGTGGCCAGAATCAAGTTACTCCTACAGCCATTGCCAGATTGTCAGAAGAATGTCACATGGCCTGTGCGGGATCCGAGGGCAGTAACCCTGTCAGTGCTGTCTGGCAGAGTCTGTTACTGTTAAGAAGTATTTCCTGAAGCGTGTTGTGTGAAATTCATTGCAGATTAAAAAAAAAACCCCTGAAATTTACAGTCCTATCTCCACAAAGCCTGCTTCCTCCTAAGAAAAAGTCATCCATCCATCCATCCACCCACCCACCTATCCACTCATCATCCATCCATCCATCCATCCATCCAACCACCTATCCACGCATCTCCATCCATCCATTCATGCACCCACCTATCCACTCACCTCTAGTCATCAATCTGTCCACCTATTCACTCATCTCCATCCATCCATCCATCCATCCATCTTTCCACCCACCTATCCATTCATTTATATATGTACATAGATACATACATACATAATACATCCACCCACCCATACATCTCCACCCATTTCCATCTATCCCTGTGTGTGTGTGTGTGTGTGTGTGTGTGTGTGTGTGTATCTTGAGGCTTGACCTCAGGCCTGGGCACTGTCCCTGAGTGTTCTTTTGCTAAAGGCTCGCACCCTACCACGTAAGCCACAGCTTCATGTCCAGCTTTAAAAAGTCTTTTTTGGGAATGCTTAAATAAGGATACAGATTGACCCATTGTAACAATGAGATGTACAGAACACTATGTTGAACATGAACTTTACAACTTTGGTGGGGAGTGTGGGGGGGTGGTAAGTTGTGGAGGTGGGAGGGAAAGGATGGTAGGGGAAAACAAAGGAGGAGGCAACAATGCTCAATAGGAAATGTACTCAGCACCTTGCTCATGTAACTGTAACCCCTCTGTACAGCATTTTTTTTT
>NW_012267351.1:2632367-2644019 GCF_000151885.1 Dipodomys ordii
TCTTCAGCTCAAGGCGAGCGCTCTACCACTTGAGCTACAGCGCCACTTCCGGTTTTCTGGTGGTTTATTGGAGATAGGAGTCTCACGGTCTTTCCTGCCCGGGCTGGCTTTGAACCGCGATCCTCAGATCTCAGCCTCCTGAGTAGCTAGGATTACAGGCGTGAGTCACCAGCGCCCGGCTTGTACAGCATTTTTATAATAAAAAAAAAAACGCACACACACACACACACACACACACAAAAGTTGAGGAACCTTTAAAAAAATTTTTTTGGGGAGGGCAGTTAATTGGAGATAAGAGTCTTACAGACTTCCCTGCCTGAGCTGGCTTTGAACCACGATCTTCAGATCTCATCCTCCTGAGTAGTTAGAAGGACAGGTGTGAGCCACCAGTGCCCCGGTCACCCATCCATTTTTGTTTCACGTTTCCATCAGTTTTTATCCAGAGATACTTGGATGTTAGCCCTCAAGAGAAGCCAAGACTAGTACAGTTCTCTACAAAGCTGGTAGGAGGAATAGACTGGCGGGGTGGGGGTGAGGGGGACTGGCTGGCCCTTGGCATCTCCTGTTGATATTCTCATAAAGGAAAGTCTTGAGCTATGATGCAGGAGGGGAAGGTGACCTTAGCATTGACCATCTGCAGGACCACATCTGGGATCTGCTGCCTCCTCTCAGGTCCCCTGCCCAGTTCCCCCTCAGCTACCCAGGAACACAGCTCCTTCTGCAGCTGTGGTCTTGCTGAGGTGACCTGGTGATGCTTGGCTCCCTCCCCTCTGAGACCACCTTCCCCTGGCTTGCTTCCCCTGTCCTTGTGCTTATAGATTGGAGTTGGGCCAGTAGCAGCAGGCCCACACCTGCAGCTCCTTGCCTGCAGCTCCTGGCTCAGCTGGGCAGCAAGGAGGATGGACTCGATAATGGCAGAATGCTGGCTTCCCCACTCCTAGATTGGGGGCTCACAAAGCCAGCATATCTCTCAATCTCTCCCCCCCCCCGCCGCCCCCGTCTCTCTCGTGGCTTAGTATTTACCAAGTAAAAGTCATTGTCCTGGAGACGCCTGGTTTATTGACACTGAGAGATGGAGGCTGTCTGTCTTGTGGTTCTGCACAAGAAATCTTCGTGTGTTTCTTTGCAGAGAGAGAAGTGGGGATGCAGAGACCTGTGTGTGTGTGTGTGTCACCCTGGCTTGGTGTGGGCCGACAGGTGGGTGACCCGGCTGGGGTGGGGAGTGGGGGAGTGTGGAGGGCTCACCTTGGCTCCAAAGGGTTATGATCCTCCGCTTCACTGTGCATCCTTTCTCAGCTCTAGTTCCTAGGAGGGAGGGAACACCTCTGTCCTGTAAGCAGGGGCCTTTGCTTCGGTCCTGGGTGATTAGGATTCCCACCCGGGCTCTGTGTGTGAGGGTGACTGCACTAAGGCTTGGGTCAGAGGTCAGTCTGAGAACCCTGTGGCTGGACTTGGGTGTGGTTAAGAGAACAGAAGGCCCGGTGGTAGAGTCTTCCTTGGGTAGAGGTCATGTGAAGTTGAGTGACCGGAATGGTAGTCACTGTTCCCACAAAATATACCACATCAATACATGTCCACTTAGTGCCAGCCAATGCTTGAACACAGCCGTCTCCTTGGGCCATGCCCCCAGCCCATTTTGCTTTAGTTACTATTATTATTGTTATTATTATTATTATTTTAGGTAAGGTCTTGTGCTTTTTTTTTTGTTTGACCAAACTAGCCTTGGACCCTAATCCTCCTATGTCTAGCTGGGATTATAGATATGAAACACCACTTCTAGCTTGATTTTGAGATGGGGTTGGGGGCTGGGGGTGGTCTCAATAAAAAAGGCTCTGGCTGGTCTTGAATTGTGATCTTCCATCTCTATCTCCTACAGAGGTGGGATAGATTATAGGCATGTACCACCAAGCCTGGCTCTCTAATTTATTTCTTGCTGTCACCACTCCAATTTTGATCAAGCTATTAGATAACTATGTGCCCCAGGGAGGCTAGGCCCCTCTCCTGGGTCAGAGTGGTGATAACATGGGATCCTAGGTTGATGGGAGGGGGGGGCAGTCACAGTAGATTAAACTCCTCCTGGAGCCCAGCCTTAATACTCTGTCCCATCCAGACTCTACTCTTCCCTTTCCAGTGCTCTTTCCTGTGAAGGCAGCTGCTAGATCTGGTCCTCGTCGGTCCCTCAGGCCAGCCCTGCCCAGACAGTGGAGGTCCATGGTGATCAGCAGCAAGGTCTGTAGAGAGGAGGCCCAGGAGACTAGAGGCTGCATCTTGGTGACAGATGCTGGCTCCTGACAGCAGAGAAAGGTCACTCCTAAATTTCAGAATCACAGCATCCACTTATCTGGAAAATGTCACAAAGAGGAACAGCCGCCCTTTGCTGAGCTGGGGACCTGCAGGGTACAAGGGAGAGGCAAGTTCACAATGAGGGGCACCTGTCTGCCTCCTAGAGGGGAGAACACCGGGGTGTTCCTTTAGGTATGAGACCAGGACTTGAACTCAGTACTCGCCACTTTCACTCACTGGGAGAACTTTACCAGTTGAACCATGACTCCAACCAGACACATACTTTTTTTTTTGTCAGTTGTGGGGCTTGAACTCTGAGCCTGGGTGGTGTCCCTCAGTTCTTCAGCTCAAGGCTAGCGCTCTACCACTTGAGCCACAGCTCAAGATAAGAGTCTCATGGACTTTCCTGCCCGGGCTGGCTTGGTACTGTGATCCTCAGAGCTCAGCCTCCTGAGTAGCTAGGATGACAGGTGTGAGCCACCAATGCCCAGCTCAGATACATACTTTTTAAGGCAGGTTGTGGGCTATTTTCATTTTGAAGCCCAGGACACAGGCCAAGCCTGGCTGGCCACTTTCCTCCTAAGGGCACAAAGCTAACCAGAGCCCAGGCCCAGCCGTAGCTGCCAAGGCCCCCACTGGGCCCTGAGGGGCTCGAGGTGGAGACTTGAGGCTTCTCATGATTTCCTCTCAATCCCCACTTCAGATGCCCGCCGGCCCTGCTTTCGGTGGCCCCCGTCAGTGTGGCAAAGTTCAAGCAGCAGATGAGGCTGATTAGATTCAACTTTATCTTTGCTTTGCATTATTCATGCCTCCTCCCTAATTTCCCTAGGAATAATTTAATCAGGGCCCAGTGCAGAAGGACATTGGGTGAGAGGAATCTGTGACACGCTTGCCCACAACTAGTGTGATGCCTGTCTGGGGTGGGGTGGGGGCCAGAAAGACCCCAACTATCTTTTCTTAAGCAAAGTCTTAATCCTGTGATTGCTCAGCATCCTAGGGCCTTGTTCTGAGGGCCTCCTCCAGCTTGGAGCTTTGGGTCCCTCTGCCTACCTGAACCCAGGCCCAGCTGTGCCCAGATGTGTGCAGTCTCCTACACTTGAGCCACACTCCTCACCCTTTTTGCTTTAGATACTTTTCAGTTAAGGTCTTACACTCTCACGTAGAGTTGACCTCTATCCACTTTGAGCCTCCTCCCACTTCTGCCTCCACTAGTTAGGATGATAACCAGGAGCCAGTGGGCCTGGCTTGTTGGTTGATTTCAATGTCTCAAGACCAGGGGAGTCCAGTGCTGCAGGCTCAGGACAGACTCAGCATCCTGGTCCATTCTGGTTGCTATAATGCAATACCATTGACCCAGGGGGTGGGGTGGGAACAAGGAAGAACAATGACTTGTTTTTCAAGAGTTCTGGAAGCTGGAAGACCAAGACCAAGGCACCTGCAGATTCCATGTCTGGGAAGGGCCTGTTTCCTGGTCTGCAGGTGACATCTTCTACTGGTGACCTTGTGAGAGAATGAGCTCCCTTGGATCATCTTTCTATTAATTTGGTTGATTGGGATATTGAGGTTTGAGCTCAGGGCTTGGTGCTTGCTTGGCAGGCACTCTACCACTTGAGCCACTCTCTGACTCTCCTTGGTGTGTCTCATAAAGACACCAATACCTCAAGGCCTAATTGCCTCCCAAAGTCTTCACTTTCTGGAGCTACCAGGGATTTTAGGGAGATAAAATCAGACCACATGCTGGGAACTGGTGGCTCATGCCTGTCATCCTAGTTACTCAGGAGGCTGAGCTCTGAGGATCGAGGTTCAAAGCCTGATCAGGCAAGAAAGTCCATACGAGTTTTATTTCCAATTAACCACCAGAAAAACCAGAAGTGGCGTTGTGGCTCAAAGTGGTGTAGTGCTAGCTTTGAGCCAAAGAACTCAGGGACAGTGTTTAGGCCATGAGTTCAAGCCCCAAGCCCTCCAAAAAAAAAAAATCCAAACCACAGCACCCAGCATTGTGTGCCTGGGAAAGACTGGCTGCCAGCAAGGCCAGAGCTCCATCCAGCTGCTTCTTTGGGGGTTCCATGGAGCTGTGCGGGCCATGGTGGAGGAGGTGCAAATCCTGGGTACACAGACAAGAGCTGTCATGCTCTGCTCCCTCACCAGTCCGTTCTGTACTTCTGGCTGACAGCGTCCTTGTCAGCTCCTGTCTGTCCTTCCAGGTTTCTTTACACACACAGGAGCAGATGCAGGTGCATCCTCCTGTACCTTCAGCTTGCACAAGGTAGCCCCGTATGCTTACTTAACAAGGTGTCTGGAAACCTTGCCAGATTCGTACCTAGAATGCATGCTTGTCCTTTTTATAAATAGCTACCACACCAGCCAGGGGCCTAGCAGAAAGCAGATGGTTAGTTCAGACTGTGCAGCTTAGGGTGCGATTCCTTCCTTCCTTCCTTCCTTCCTTCCTTCCTTCCTTCCTTCCTTCCTTCCTTCCTTCCTCACTTCCTCTTTCTTTCTTTCTTATTCTTCTTTCTCTCACTTCCTCTCTTTCCTCTTTCTTTTTCTGTCCTGCTCCCTGTCCCTTCTTCCCTCTTTTTCTCTTTCCTTTCTTTTCTATGCCTGTCCTGGGACTTGAACTCAGGCCACTGTCCCTGAGCTTCTTAGCTCATAGTTGGCACTCTACCACTTCAGCCACACCCGCACTTTCAGCTTTTTGCTGGTTCATTGGAGATAAGACTATCATAAGACTTCCTTGCTTGGGCTAACGCAGAACCGTGATCTTCAGACCTCAGTCTCCTGAGTAGCTAGGATCACAGGTGTGAGCCACCAGCACCCGGTGTACTTTTCTTTTTTGAAGTGTGGTTTCACTGGCTGTCACACGTACAGGAAGGAGGCGTTTCCAGGAATGAAATGGCAGGGTCAGGGGGGTAAATGCACAGCACTGTAGCGATGTCACACAGTCATTTGGGAAGAGAGCTGGGTGTGTGTGTGCTGGGGGGATTCCCACAAGTTAGCTGTGGTCCAGTAATCCCACTACTGAGCACCAAACCAAAGACAATGAACTTGGCGTGGTGGGGGTGGGGGTGGGGAACGGCAGGACTGGCCCATCATTGCTGCAGCGTTCACAGGCTGAGCGATGGAGCCAGCCCACGTCCTCAGATATAGGTGGATGAAGGGGTGGTCCATGTGTGTGTGCACACACAGGAATATGGGCATCCCACAGGTGATAAGGAAAGCCTGGCATTTGTGCCACCGTGAATGAGCCTGGGGGACGTGATGTTAAGTGAAAGTAACCAGGCCCAAGAAAGACAAACATTGCATGATCTGACTTGTAAGTGGAATCCAAACAAATGGATCTCAAAGAAGGAGAGACTAGAACCTGAAGCAACAGAGGGGGATGGGGGAGGGGGAGGGGGAGGGAGTAGGGGACAGGAAAAGGAAGAGGCGGGGTCATTCCAGTTAGGAAGAATAAACTCAGGAAAGATGGTATCACAAGGTGACTGTAGTGAAGGACAACATATTGTAGTCTTGCCAGCTATAAATATATTGTGATGTGTTTGTTGATTAGGGAGATTTAACCATTACACAGTGTACAGGTACTTTGAAGCACATGAGAACAAACACGAGGTTGTCTGTCAAATTAAAAAAAACTTAAGGGAACCAGGCACTGGTGGCTCACGCCTGTAATCCTAGCTACTCAGGAGACTGAGAACTGAGGATTGTGGTTCAAAGCCAGCCTGGACTTTTATCTACAATAAATCACCAGAAAACTGGAAGTCATAGTGTGCTCAAGTGGTAGAGTAGTAGCCTTGAGCAGAAAAGCTCAGAGACAGTGTCCAGGCCTTGAGTACAAGCCCCAGGATTGCCCCCCACCCCAAAAAAATAGTTTCTGAGAACTTTTTATATATTAAAAAGCTATCCTGGCAGTTAAAACTGTTTTTTCTTGGTGGATCACTTGATTTCACCTACAGTGGTTTCTGTCTTACAAAAGGGTTTGATTATTTTATGTGTGTATGAGTGTGTGTAATCTATCCTGCTTCTATGGTTGTGAAATTTTGATTCAGAGTTTGAAAAGATTTCATTTATTCAAGCTTATTAAAGGAAATCATCCATATTTCTCTCCCTGTACTTGTATAGGTACATTTATACATTGAATCATTTGATTCATGCAGAAATTATCCTGAGGTACAATATGAGGTACAAATCTAATTTGATCTTTTCCCAGAAGGCTATTGATTTAGTCCAGCAGTATTTATTAGCAATTCTTCCTTCCTGATTAGACTGCTGCCTTTATCATTGACCAGCTTCTTGTATGTGCTTGGGATTATGTTATCTCTCTCTCTCTCTCTCTCTCTCTACCTCTATCTCCACACCAAGTACATTCACAGATATAAATGTATACATTTTATTTGGATTTTTTGTGGTTTGTTTTTTGAGGCAGGGCTCCTTTTGTGTGCCAGTCTTGGGCTTGAACTCAGGGCCTGGGTGCTGTCCCTGAGCTTCTTTTGCTCAAGGCTAACACTCTACCACTTGAGCCACAGCACCACTTGCAGCTTTTTCAATCTATGTGGTACTAAGAAATTGAACCCAGGGCTTCATGAATGCTAGGCAAGCACTCTACCACTAAGCTATATTCCCAGCCCTTTTATCAGTTTATCAGATGGGCTTTTTAACTTGTGATCCTCTTATCTCCACCTCTCAACTATCTGGGATTACATACTTGTGCAATCATGCCCAGTCAAGGTTTTTAATATGTTAGCATCTGATCGGATGGTTTCCTCTTTTTGAGTCTCTTCAAGAGTTTGAGAGCAGTTGGCCATCTGTATTCACACATTCAACATCCATGAATTCAATTAGCCCCAGATACAAAAAAATTGGGACAAAAAAAGTTCCAGAAAGTTCTCCCAAAGCAAAACTAGCATCAGCCACTTGGTGCACCTTACACTGAGTTGTACAAATGAAGGGATACATAAGCAAATCCCGCTGTAACCTCAGCATTTCCAAGGCCCTCAGTCTCTCCCCGCTTGCCTGAGCATTGTTTAGCATCTCATCTCAAAACACCTTTGCTTGTCACTGTTCTCTAACAATGCACCATAATAAGTAGCTGTCTAGCAATTGCTTAGCAGTAGTATTGCAAGTCATTGAGACGCGAGGTAAAGCCCACAGGAGGACGTGTGAAGGTCATATGCAAATTCTTCACAAGTTCATAGGATGCTTGGTTTTTGGTATCTGCGTGGGGTCTGGAAAGGGAGGACTGGACTTTCAAAAAACTTGTACTTGTGCCTGGGAGCGTGGCTCAAGTGTAGAGTACTTGCTTAGCAAGCACAAGGCCTGGAGTTCAACCCTACTACAGCAAAAAAGCCCAAGTTGCACCAAACAAACAAAACGTTGGTTGGCAAGCTATACATTGATTGTGCATACAATTTCCACAGTCTTCAATTCCTGGTAGTTCACTGACTCACCTCCTTCTTCAGATAAGCATGAAATGTAGGAGGTTAGCTTTAATTAGCAGGCTGACAGCAAGATGCTCAGAACTGGGTAAGAGGAAGGAAGGAAAAAACAAACAAACCACTCTTAGCTGAGTGCTGGTGGCTCACACCTATAATCCTAACTATGCAGGAGGCTGAGATTCGAGGATTGTAGTTAGAAGCCGGCAGGAGCAGAGAAGTCTATGAGACACAGAGCTCCAGTTAACCACCTCAAAACCAGAAGTGAATCTGTGGCTCAAAGTGGTAAAAAGCTCAGGGGTGGGGGAACCCAGGCTCTGACTTCAAGCCCCACGACAGACAAAAACAAAACCAAACAAAAAATACCCCACTCTTGTAAGAATTTAAAAAAATCATACCAGACCAGATGCTGGTGGCTCACGCCTGTCATCCTAGCTAATCAGAAGGCTGAGATCTGAGAGGATGGCAGTTCAAAGCCAGCCTGGGCAAGGAAAGTCCATGAGACTCTTATCTCCAATAAGCCACCCGAAAACTGAAAGGCTAGTGTTCTAGTGCTGTGGCTCAAAGTGGTAGAGTGCTAGGTTTGAGTTCAGGGACATCACACAGGCCATAAGTTCAAGCTCCACGACCAACAACACGGCCTCCTACCCAATTATATTATGAATATAATATAGCACCAAAAAACGGTATGGAAACCCCTTTATTTGCATGGCTCCACCCCAAACCAGTCCCTCTCTCCTCCTTCCTGCTCCCCTTCACCTTTTTCCATGTTCCTGTATCCAGGAGTCCCTTGAATGATTCCAAAGATCCCTCCCGTACATCCACTGGTGTTGCTTCTCTGATCAATGAACCTCAATGAGCCTCTCCTGTGGCCTTTTGTGGCCTGGCCTCAGTTTACCTCACTCACCAATGCTTTTCCCTTCTTAAGAGCTGTCTCTCTCATCCATCACTGGAAGCTCAGACCCTCAGCTGCCCGTCTCTGGGGGAGACCATCTGGAGACCCTGCAAATCAGGGCTGGGGACCCACAGGTTCCCTCCCCCATGCATGCAGGCAACCTTGTGACCCACTGACCCCAGCCGAACAAACAGAGCCACACTGGGCCCGGCTGACTTCAGGCTTAGAACAGATCGAGTGCTTATTCTTGCCAAATTAAGTCATTTAAGCCCAGCCAGGAGGATCACAACAGCGAATAGAGACTTGGGCTGTTTTTCAGGAACATTCCTAGATCGGCCCCTGGGTGTTAAAAGGTTCTCGCAGTCTCCAGAGGTTTTAGAAAGACAGCGGGAGCGGAGCCAGCCCCACAGACAGGACCTGAGCCCAGGCGGAACTCCCCTCCCCAGAGGCCCATGAAAGGGTAGATTTCGTTTTCAGCAGAAGAAAAGAAATTTGTCATCTCTGCTGGTGTGTGTGTGTGGGGGGGGGGGGAGAGCAAGGTCACCCTGACTATGCAGTTGCCTTTGGGGAGAGGAGGGGACAATACTGGGAGCTGTCTCCAGGCGTTAGGAGAGTTGGGGACCTAGCAAGCCAGGTGCTTGCTGTCCAGCATCTTGGGGGGGGGGGGGGGGTGGGGGGGGGAGTTCTTTAGGTTGGGGAAAACAAACAACAACAAATTGAAAACCTTCCTCCGGGTACTTCCAGAGGGTGTGGCTCCCACGCCACCAAAGCTCATTCTGTCACCTCTCATAAGACTCAGCCCTGTGTGCCCTGCCTTTCAGAGAACTGGGTCTCCCCTCCTTCCTCCCCCCCTCCCCGCCATTCCCACCTCCATTGTTGCCCCATATCGCCAATGAAAATCCATTAGTGTCACTAAACATACCTACAAATCTCCTGTGGCTTTCAGGATGAAGCCTGCCCCCAGGTGACCCCACCCGCGCCCCTCAGTGCCTCCTCCCCTCTTCCCCCGCCTTGCCCTACCCCTGCTCAATGGAGCTTTCCTCTTTGGCCATCACTAAGCCAACAGACCCTCAGCCATCAGACCTGAACCTCTGTCCGGAGACCAGATTTATTCCTGTGGCAGAGTTGTTGGAATTGGAGAACATGGATCAAGAAAGCCAGAGATCTGGGGGTTGGGGCATGGTTCGGGTGGTAGAGCATCAGCCAATGAGCAAAAGCATCAGATACCAAGTTCCAGTCCCCGTCTTAGTCAAAAATGAAAAAAGAGAGCCAGTACTGGAGAAGGGCTAAGTGACGTAGTCCTTAAAACCATCACGCCATGGTTCCTTCCTTCTTGAAGCCTGAGAGATGGAGGCTTTTAGTCTCTCGACTCAGTTTCCCCAGGAGACCTGAGAGGAGTAGGCAGTGCAGGCCTGGGCCTGAGGTCAGACTATCTGGGCTCATTATTGCTGCCTGTCGGAAGGTGCTTATTCTTGGCGTCCAAGACACCACATGCCTTGTGGCTGGCCAGGTGCCCAGTAGATGTTGTTGATCCTGGGGAATCCTTAGATGGGGACAGTGGCTGGGAACGGCAGCAGCAAGTGCCTTGAAGGGAGGAAGTAACTGGGGCGGGGATGGGGGTAGGGGTGGGAGTGGGATGGGTAGAGGTCAGGGTGGGGCATTTGACCTTGACCTTGAAGTTTGACAGCTGAGAGTGCTTAAAGGAGGGACTCTGAGCCCAATCAAAAAGTGGATAGAAGACAATGCTTGGTTTGACCGGCACAGCATTGGTGATTTGTGTGAGAAAAATAGAGAACTCAATACCAAGGAACATCCCATAGGAGATGGGTGAAAAGACGGAAATGGAACCAAGAAGGAGACGCCTCGGTCCCCAGATATTAAGTGAGTAGAGATAAATCCACGTGGCCCTGGAGGTTTGGAAGGGAGCTGGAAGGTTGATTCTATTACCAGCATCAACCAGATCAACTGTTTTTAAAGGCCACTTAGTGTTAGGCACAAAAGCTACAAAATGCAAAGCTGGTGCACCAGTGGCTCACATTTGTTAACCTAGTGACTCAGAAAGGCCAAGACCTGAGGATCTTGGTTCACAATCAGCCCAGGCATCTAAATCTGAGAGACTTTTATCTTCAATTAGCTACCCAGAAAGTAAAAGTAGAGGTATGGCTCAAGTGCTAAAGCACCAGCCTTCAAAACAAAAAGCTCCATGACAGTGCCCAGGCCTAGTGTTCGAACCCATGTACCAGCATTAAAAAAAAAAAAAGTGCATTTATTTAGATCAGAAGAGTCTGGGTTTCAGTCTAAGAGTACAAAGTTATTAAGGCTGGGTCCCAGAACTTAGCTGTGCTGATTTCCATGTAAGCCTGGCTCATGACAATGAAGAATGTCAGCGGTTCACAATGAATTGGTTGAGTAAACGTTGGTCATTAAAAACTGGGCAGTAAAAGAGCAGTAATTGATGTGAGAAAATGTTCTTGATAAGCCGCGAAGTGGAGAAAGGAGGCTATAAAACAGCTTGAGCAAAAGGAGCCAAGGTTTGTAGAGATGGATGGAGGTATGCACGCCTCACTTGCCATCTCTGGAAAGCAGGTGCTGCAGGGGTGTGGGTGCTTCACTGAGTGTGAAGCGCCCACTCCCCCCTCCACACCCCGGCATGGGTGAACTTTCTCTCCCTTTACCCCCTGAAGTGGTAGCAGACTTGCACCAAGCTGGTACCTGCCTTTTGGATGGAAAGTGCGTACCATCTCCTACAGCCAAGGAGGAGGCAACCTGGGCCTCCACCTTGAGTCCCCAACTCCACCCCCAGAGGATGAGGACTAGGCACACACCCAACTACCAGTTAAAGGAGGGCTCTGATTTCTTACCGTTGTCCTCTCTTGGAGAATTTTATGATTAGCTGGGTTGGAGCAAAGTTGAGTGAGTGGGGGGGGGGGGAGGAGAGGGAATTCCTGCTTAAATTTTCCTTGTAATTTTGAATATTTACCTTCTGTTTTGAGGATCAAAAAGCACCAAAGGCTATGTGGTGAAAATAGTTGTTTTTTTTTTTTT
>NW_012267351.1:2645409-2683123 GCF_000151885.1 Dipodomys ordii
CTTTGCCAGAATCTCACTATGCAGCACAGGCTGCCCTTGAACTTGTAATTCTCCTGCCTTCATCTCTTGTGTGCTGGGATTACAGATGTGCACCACCACTCCTGGTTCAAAGTTGAAGGAAAAACAATTTTTTTCACTTATTATGAAAGGGTCGAGCATAGTTTACTATTAAAAACCGTGACATCGAATACACATGGCGAGGAGTACATAAAGTGTTATTTGAAGGTACAAAGCCATGAAGGGAGTGAATGGAATGGCTGGGTCCAGGGAGCTGAAGACACTCAGCTGTTACTATTCCTCCGGCCCTGGCTGGAGGAGAAGCTGCACTGAGCTTCTGGAGCTCGTGGGGCCCAGCCTAGGAGTCCAGTGCCCACCCCACTGGCTGTGGGAGCTGCTGAGCCCCTCTAGCCCAGGTGTGGGCTATAGGCTGGCGAGAATCTGGCTTTTCCTTTGCTGCTTTCCTCTACCGCCAACATCCAAGTCATGGCTGGCTGGGAGGAGCCTACCAAAGGAAGAACTCCCTGATTTGCTCCCCTTGCTTTTCGGTCCCTGGGGAGACATTCCTGTCGCTACTGGGATGTCAGTGAGGGCCATTGTGTGTGTGTGTGTGTGTGTGTGTGTGTGTGTGTTCACGTGCCAGAGCCCAAAGCTCTCAGCTGACCATCTTGCTTTTCCAATCCAGCTGTTGGAGAGCTTTGGGGCACATCAGTGACCCTCCCATAGCCAGGGCAAAGGTCACCATGTCCCTTCTGACACCCAGTCCACTCTCCTCTTTCATCTCCCTGCTTTGCTTTCCCTTCTTCTTGTATTTTTTTCCCCATTTTCTTCTCTCCCTCGCTCCCACATTTAATTTATGCCATCTCGTTATATATGTGTATCCTCGTAAGCACCTTAAATCCTTTCCAGAAACGCTGGAGAGAAATCATAAATACTTCTATCTTCATCCGCAGTCTGGAGGTGGGCGCGTCTGAGGGACAGCCAATCTCGTTAACCCTTACCTGGGCGGGTGGGAGTCTGCTTCCTGGGTAGAGCAGGGCTTGAGGGCTCTGGGGAAGAGGCTGTGGGCAGAATGGTCTCAGGCTTCGAGTCTGCACAGGGGCTGCAGGGCAGGGGAGAGGGAGGCTGTGCAGGGCTGAGACCCAATGGAGGAGTGGGAGTTTGGAGACAAGGTGACTGTGGGCTTGGTTGCTACTGGGGAATCAGAAGGCTTTAGGTTTTATAAACATTTTCTGTTTATATTGTCCTCTGTATTTTGTTTTATTTTTTGATTATGTGGTACTGAGGGATTGAACCTAGGGCTTCATGCATGCTAGCCAAGCACTCTACCACTAAGCCACCTTCCCAGCCCTGGTTTTATATTTTTTTGCTTTTGAATATTTGCATAGATATAAATGAGGCTTGTAGGCTTCAGTCTGTAGATACAAAATGTATTTGTCCTAGCCAGGTGCTGGTGGCTCATGCCTGTCATCCTAGCTACTCAGGAGGCTGAGATCTGAGGATTGTGGTTCAAAGCCAGCCCAGGCAGGAAATTCTGTGAGACTCTTACCTCTAATAAACCACCAGAAAACCAAAAGTGGCACTGTGGCTCAAGTGGTAGAGTGCTTCCCTTGAGCTGAAGAAATGAAGGACAGTGCCCAAGCCCAGAATTCAAGCCCCATGACTGACAAAGGAAAAAAAAATTATTTGTGCTTTCATAGATACCCCTCATAGCCAGCCTGAAGGTCAGGTCATACAAGATTTCTGGTTCATTTGTGTTGTTTAATTTAGTAATTAATTAATTAATTTTGTGTGTGTGTGTGTGTGTGTGTGTGTGTGTGTGTGTGTGTGCATGTCCATGCTAGTACTGAGGCTTGAACTCAGGGCCTGAGCACTGTTCCTGAGTTTCTTTTGCTCAAGGCTGGTACTCCACCACTTGAGCCACAGTACTACTTCTGGCTTTTTGATGGTTAATTGAAGATAAGAGTATCATGGACTTTCCTGTCCAGGCTGGCTTTGAGTCATGATCCTCAGGTCTCAGCTTCCTGAGCAGCTAGAATTACAGATATGAGCCACCAGTGCCTGACTTGTGTTTGTTTATTTTCATTTTTATTTTGTGCCAGTTCCCCAGCTTAAATTGCACACCTTATGTTCTCATGAAGCTTTTCCTCTCCTGGCTGAGACCTTACCAATTGAATGCTGCATAAGCATTTTGCTTATTCATGGAAGATAAGAGTCTTGCAGACTTTTCTGCCTGGCTGGTTTTGAACCATGATCCTCCAGGTCTCTGCCTCCTGAATAGCTAGTATTAGAGGCATGAGCCGCTGGCACTCAGCTTTGCACTTGTTGCAATAGAACCCCATCGACACGGGGTCAGGTGTGGAATTTTCCTTTGGTTGCACGGTGTTTTGGATTTGGGGACATTTTGGATTTTGGATTAGGGATGCTCAGTGTATACTAGCAAACACGACTCTTATCTCCTCCCACTTCCATGTATATTTCAAATCAAACTAGCCCTAGCCATGGATGTGCCCATTTTCCCAATGATGGTGCTGAGTCCCAGACCAGGAATCTCTGGGAGATGTCAGGGAGGCTGGGGGTGGGGGGGCGGTGGGCATTGTGAGATAGGAACGAGGCTTCTGCTGGTCCTCTCACCAATATTGTCTGCCCCGGGCTCTGGTACAGGGTCCCAGCGGGAAGGCTGTCAGGCGTCCAGCATCCCCGGAGGGCAATGAAGCTGCGCTGGAGCCACGTCTTGGGCCTGCTCTGCCCAGAGCCTCTAATTGCTGGGAGCTGGCCAGCCCAAAGGACAGGACGGTGATTGCAGACCTGGCGGAGTCTCCTGTTCTTTTGAGTGTTGGGTTTTTTCCATTGCGCTGGAAATAACTGTATTCCCTTGGGCAGGGCCAGGGCCAGGCTCCCCTGGCCACCAATGTCTAAACCGGTCCCCTAGACACTCTGCCCTGGGCTTGGACCACCAAGGAGTTTGTTGCTGTCACTTCACAGCTGGCTCTGCCCCCAGTGGTGACCTCAGGGGCAGGTCCCAGCCAAGCCCTGGCTCTGGGCAGGGGTCTGGGCCTCCTGCCAGGGCTAGCCTTGGCCTCTCACTTTGTCTTGGGGTGGCCCAGAGAACAACCCAGCTGTCTTGTCAGCCTGACTTTAAGTCCTCTCCAGGCGAAGGTTGAAAGCCGAGCAGCAGTGGAGCTGAGCTCAGGCTGCTCGATCTGTCTGCTGTGCATCTCCTTTCTGCTCCTGACTCCCATAAGTCTGAGGGACAAGAGAAAGGAGTCCTCTGGCCCAGCTCTGCTACCATTATGGACAGGCTCAGGCTGGATTCCTTCTTCATCTTCGTGGAGACAGAAGCATAGGGCCTTGAACGCACACAGCTGCCCAGCACGAGCCAATGAGACTTTTCTTGGCTCCACCCAATCTAGCTCCCCATTTGCTCTCTGGTGCCCACTTTATAGGTCCTGATTCTTGACTCTCTGGGGAAATAGGACACATAACAAGTCTCGGCCAATGGCAGGGCAAGGTCAAGAAGGTGACGTCCACCCTTGCCTTGTTCTGGGTCAGCAGAGCAAGGACAATGAACAAGGCATCAAGTATATCTTCTTCCATCTCTGAGACTTTCTAAACCCTGACCTCTGAGCCTCTAAGAACCTATTTAGAGGTGTCAAGATCCTAGAAAGACATAAAGAAACATCCATGCTGGGAGGCTGGAGCAGAATTGGACAATGCAGGGAATTAGGGGAGGAGAGAGAGGAGAAACACAGATGTGGGTTCAGAGCTTTCCCCAAAGGCCAAAGTACCAGGCCCCTCGGAGTCTCATACACTATTGGGTCCAGGTACCTTCCAGAGGCTCATTCCATCTGCCAGTAATCTCATGCCCATCTGGTCTTGTTCATGCTGTTCCCTCTGCATAGGATGACCAACAGTTCTGGTAGAGTCTACAGATTGTCCTAGAAGATCACATCACATGCCTTTCCCTCCCACATTCACTCTTCCACCTGTCACCAGCCCTGGGTTCATTACCTTTATCCCAGGAAGGAGGAAGCAACTTCACTTTTATTTATTTTTGTCAGCTGTGGGGCTGGAACTCAGGGCCTGAGTTGTTGTCCCTGAGCTCTTTTGCACAGCCTAGTGCTCTACTATTTTGAGCCACAGCGCCACTTTTGGTTTTCTGGTGGTTCCTTGGAGATAAGAATCTCATGGACTTTGCTGGCTTTGAACAGCAATCTTCAGCTCTCAGCTTCCTGAGTAGCTAGGATTACAAGGGTGAGCTACCAGCATCCAGCCTCACGTAATTAACGGTTAGCCAAGTTTTTCCTGCACCTCCCTGTAATCATCTGGTTTTTTGTTTGTTGTATTTGTGTGTGTGTTTTCTCCCTGTGACTCCTGCAAGGGCAGGGGAAGTGTCTCCTCTGTATAGATTCTCACCAAGTTTAGTGAATCCATCAGAAGTTTGGAGAGCTCGGGCTCCAGTATTTGGGAAATTTGGATGGTAAGTGAGGCATGTCCCAAGGGTCCAATCTTTTTTCACATTTCTATCCAAGATTGTTAACGCATAAGGCTCCTGAAGGAGGAAACTGGACGGACCCAGTTCAGAGACTCCGTCTCACACTAGATCAGAATGTGTTATAGGAAAGAATTACCTTTCCATAGCTGAGACTTCTTGAAGCGTTAAGTTGGACAAGCTGGAAGGCTGAGGCTGCTTGGGTCAAGTTTACTTTCTTTCTCTCATTCCTTTGGTCTTAAAGAGTCATCCGGTGTTGTTTAAGATCATTCCCAACCTTCAGCTAAGTTCATCCTGTGTTTCGGTACTCTCTGCTCTGACTTAGGGCCATGCTGGATACTGGTGCATAGAGTCTGGGGATGGAAGGAAATTGTGGGAGAAGGGAGGAGGGGAGCACAGAGGTAGGTTTAGAACTTTCTCCAAAGGGCCAAAGTGCCAAGAGCCAAGCGCAGGAAAGTCTGGACAGCCGTTGGTGGAAAGATGAACACATAACACGGGCAGCATGCTATGGGGCTCACAGCTCTCTGGATGCAGGGAGATGAGAGTTCAAATCCCAGCGCCACTACTTACCAGCTGGTACAGAATGGCTCTCTTGTCTGTGCCTTGATGATGTCATCTGTAATAACGGACGCAGCCCCACAGGGCTAGTATGAAATAGAATACAACAGAGTGCAGAGGGCTTGGTTTTAGAGACAGGCTGGATTAGGACACCACTGTGTTATTATGATACAGTCTGGAGTCACGTGCTTAGTCAGGATGTACGTACGTATGTATGTATGTACATATATTGTACTGGGAATTGAACTCAGGGCCTCATACTCTCACTTAGCTTCTTTACTCAAGGCTAGCATTCTACTACTTGAGCC
The DNA here is from genome assembly GCF_000151885.1 of Dipodomys ordii. Lineage (NCBI taxonomy): Eukaryota > Metazoa > Chordata > Mammalia > Rodentia > Heteromyidae > Dipodomys > Dipodomys ordii. The sequence continues at coordinate 2,650,765 of NW_012267351.1, forward strand.
ACAGCTCCACTTCTAGCTTCTTCTTCCTCCTCCTCTTTTTCTTTGGAAAAATAAGAGTCTCACAAACTTTCCTGCCCAGGCTAACTTCAAATCTCAATCCTCTAATCTCAGCCTTCTGAGTAGCTAGGATTATAGCTGAGCACCAAAGCACAGCTTCCAGCCTAGCCCTTTGACCCCTGAGCTGGGCTCCAGATGTCTTCCTGTCTGACTGTCCTTCCCCCTCCCCGTGTACAAGGCTCTGGGGCTGCCCTGTGGAGTGCAGTGTATGGAGTCAAGATAAAGAGCAATCATGGAGTATGTCTGTCCTTTGGGGTTTTTGCAGCTTTAGGTGGGGGAGAGGGGGACGGGACCCAAAATGGCCTTCAGAGGCGCAAGGAATTTCCCAGCCACTTCCAACATCTGTCACTTGTATGGCAAGGATGTAGCCAGGATTTGCTAGTTCTGCCCACAGCCCCTCACTTCCCACTGACCACATCTGCGCAAGGCTTTGCCAGGGTCTCCCTCCCCAGACACCAGAAAGAGCTCACACCCAGCCTGGGCCCCTGTCACCTTCTCATGATGCTTCAGAGTCTCCCTATGGGTCTTGCGTCCAGGAAGTCTGACCTGCTGGGGACCAAAGCCAGGCTTCCATGTCATCATGGCTGTCTGCATTAGGGCTTTGGGGAACCTGTCCTTCCCAGGATTGGTGTCTGGGAGTGGCTTTTTACTGATGGAGAAAGTTTATTTTACAGATGGAAGCACTAATTAAGACATTTGAATATCTTCCATCTCCTAATTCTTTGTTCTTTCCCTTTATGTAAGAGCCGATCCTTGCCTAGCTCACTACCAGCTGGTCTAGTAAACATCTAGAGACTATAAGGATATTTTATTTTAATTGCCCGAGCTCCAGGATTATGGAAACAAGATGGAGGTGGGGTGGGGTGGGGGGAGGGCTCAGAGCCAATGCTCTTCAAGATCTGCTCATGTGAAAGACAGGAGGACCCTTCCATCAAGCGATAGGTTTAAGACTTCTTGATTCAGACCCAGGAAAGATTGAGAAGAATTTGGAGGAGGCTGAGCCACTGCTGGGCTGACGCGCGAGGGCAGGTTCTGCGCCAGTCAATTAAAACACATCTCGCCTTAATAAACGTGGCAAGCTGCATGAAAATATCTTATTTTCTAAGATGCATGAATCAAAGACTGGCAAGAGGCCCGCGAGGCAGGAGCTGTTTGCTCTAGAATTGACATGAACACAGTGTCCCCATGCTAGGCTCTGGCTTTAACTCTCAAGGGAACATGGTTTCCAGAACAGAGATCCTGAGCCAGCCTCCTTAAGCAGACCAGGGAAAGGCAGGGTACAGGCTTGGTGTGTGTGTGTGTGTGTGTGTGTGTGTGTGTGTGTGTGCCTGTGTATGTGTCACCAAATGGGAGGGCCTAGACAAACGGCAGAGGTGGCACCCGCTCAGCCTCAGGGCGGCCATATTGGAGCAAAGAAGCCTGTGATCCCCGCCACCCCCTCCCCCCCCCAGAGAAGACAAAAGCAGAGTAGACCCCGAGTCTGAGGCTCATCTACAGCTGTGCCCGAGGTCCCTAACAATCCCAACACACACTGAGGTGGGTACCCAGGAGCCCAGGATGAAAGCTGGGGCTGGGGGTATCCCCCAGGGCCAAGGAGCTTGGGCCCAGTGGCCTCTACTCCTTGACGTGCACTGGGGCTAAAGCCTCAGGTCTGATAATCCTGGGTGGGAGCCAAGGCTTAGGGCAGGGCAATTTGCCTTGTGTGGCACGGAGGAGTCAAAACAGAACAGTGCCCGGGTCAGAGAGGCCAGGTACCTGTTCTAGGTCACCTCTCTGCCTGTCCTACTCAACAACTACCCTATTCCCATCCACAGGCAATGTGCTGGATTCAGGTAGATGAGTCCCTGCTGGGCCTTATTAAACTTGGAACTTGCAATAACGCTAAATCCCTTTCCCTCCCTCCTTCCCTCCCTCTTCCTTCCTTCCTTTGTTTTGTCTGTGTGCCAGAACCAGGACTTGAACTCAGGCCTTGTGCTCTTGCTTAGCTATGTTGCTTAAGGTAGACATTCAACCACTTGAACCATACCTTCACTTCTGCCTTTTTGCTGGTTAATTGGAGATGAGCGTTTCACAGATTTTGCTGCTCAAGGTTGGTGTCAAATTTCAATCCTCAGATCCCAGCCTCCTGATTAGCTAGGATTACAGGCCTGAGCCACCCAAAGCTGGATTAATTCCTTGCTCTTAATTCACAGTGTGTGTTTATAGCCAAGGAAAACTCGCTAGGGATGAGCACTTCCTAGGCAGAGGAGACATTTCTGATTACAGGAAGGTCCGGTCAGGTCTGTGATATTTTTGCTTTTTGCTTTTTTGGTTGGTCGTGGGGCTTGAACTCAGGGCATGGGCTCTGCTCTTGAGCTCTTTTGCTCAAGGCTAGGGCTTTTACCACTTTCAGCCATAGTACTACTTCCGGTTTTCTGGCGGTTAATTTCTGGTGCTCAGGCTAGCTTTGAACATCGATCCTCAGATCTCAGCCTCCTGAATAATTAGGATTATAGGCGTATGCCACCAATGTCCAGCTGAGGCCTGTGTTTCTAATGAGCTGTGAAAACCAGCAAGAAGCTGGGGGATGAGCAGAGACCACACACACCCAAGCATCCCAGAGAAAGGGCTGACCTTGTTTTTTCCTGGTCCCAATGGAGTCTTTCCCCATATGGAGGAGCCACTGTCTTGCGTCTCCTCAACTTTTGATATGAGGAGAGATAGGGGTCGTGGGTAGTGGCATGGTTAGATTCTCAGCATACGGAGAGTTGACCTTGGGCACCGGATCTGTGGAATCTGGATAGAAAGTGCAGTCACAGCCTGCCTGGGACCCTGGCCAGCTCTTAGGTGAAGGAGAGGAGGGAGGTCCAGGAGGAAGAGAGGCCTTGAACAAAAGGATGAGAGGCCAAAGTTAGTGGTTTTTTTTCTTCTTCTCTGAGACTCAGTCTCTTAAGGAGTAGAAGGAGGAAAAATGAGCCAGTGAGGGAAAACAGCCAGGCCAGTGGCTTCGATGCTTAGCTAAGGGTTTGTCTTTCCTGGCCTTTCTTTGTCCCCTCCCTGAATAGGACACCTGGAGCTCCAGCTTATCCCAGCGGATGGCCAGGGCCTCTGGCCTGGGACTTGCAAGACATTGCAGCCGTGCGTGTCTCCTTCCTCAGTGGTGCAGGATGTACAGAGGGGTTACCATTATGTATGGCAGGGAAAGGGAGCATTTTTGTGTGGACATTTTCACCCCTTCCCTTGCTCTCTTTCTCTCTTTCTCTCTCTTGTCCCTCCATCTCTGGGGCCCCTCTTACCCCTCCAAAGATAAACAAAGCCTCCAGATAAACAAAGCCGCCAGATAAACAAACAAACAAGACAAAAAGAAAAGAAAACAAGAACGGCAACAAAGAAAAAAAGAATCTCTTGTTTCCATTTCCTGGAGTTCATCTCGATAAATATTATTTTATACGCCCCGAGGCACATAGGCCTGGCGCCTTCGTGTTCTTCCCCTAAGGTAGCTTCCTTTGGTCTCACTGTGTGTGAATGCCTAGGTCTTGTATCATTTATCACATCCTGGTGTATTTTAGATCTAGCGTCCACAAAGGAGAGAAAACACGTACCATTTGTCTCTCTGAGCTTGGTTTACCTCACGTCACATGATTTGTTCTACGTCCATCTATTTCCTTGCAAAGGGCACAATCTTACTCATTCTAACGGCTGTATAAAATTCCACTGTGTATAGGTACCACAGCTGTTGGGTCCTCTCATCTATTGTAGGGCATCTGGGCTGTTACCACAAGCTCTGGCAATTTTCAAAGGAAGCCAAAAGGCCATGGACACTGGTACAAAATCCAAAGGGACTCTTGAGCCTTCCGAGAAGCTGGTTTCCCTAGTTTTCCCTCAGTGCGGACCCAGGGGATCCTGCAGGGCAACCAGGCCTGCAGAAGCAGGCAGGTGGGCTCATTCAGCCCCAGTGTAATGGTTTGAGCTGGGTCAGCATCATGAGCTGTCCATGGAGCTCAAGGCCTGAGTGCTGTTACTTAGCTTTTGTGCTCAAGTCTGGCACGCTACCATTTGAGCGACACCTCCACTTCTGGCTTTGTGCTGATTAATTGGAGAGAAGACTCTCCCAAACTTTCCTGATTGGGCTGGCTTTGAACCTCTATCCTCTTGTTGTGCTAACGCTGTGGATTAAACGCATGGTGTTGATGCTGTTATCACTTGAGCCATGCCTCCTCTAGTATAGTATTTTTCTGGCTAAATGGGGAGAAAAGAGAGAGAGAGAGAGAGAGAGAGAGAGAGAGAGAGAGAGAGAGAGAGACTCAAAGAGTTTCTGCCCCGGCTGAATTTGAACCTCAATTCTCAGATCTCAAGTTTTCTGAGTAGTTAGGATTACAGGCATGAGCCACCAGTGCCTGGTTGCTTTAGTTATCATTAATTAATTAATTTTTGCATAGGATCACTCACATTTTTTCCTCAGGGCTGGCTTCAGACTCAGATCCTCTTAATTATCTCTTTCACATAGTTAGGATTATAGAGGTACGTGTTACCATGCCAGTCTTGGTTGAGATGGGGGTCTTGCAACTTTTTGCAGAAATCCTCCTGAGCTCTGTCTCCCAAGTAACTGAGCTTACAGGTGTAAGCCCCCAAGCTTGGCTTCAAGATTTCCTTCTATTAACTTCTGTTTTTCTCTTAGTATGAGCCATATTTCTTGCTCATTCCCAGGCCTACTAATGTTGCATTTTGTGTGGGTCATTGTCAATTATATATTTTTGAAGAATCTTTTTTTTTTTGGCTGTGGGGCCTGAACTCTGGGCCTGGGCGCTGTCCCTCAGCTCTTCAGCTCAAGGCTAGCACTCTACCACTTGAGCCACAGCGCCACTTCCAGCTTTTTCTGCTTATGTGGTGCTGAGGAATCAAACCCAGGGTCTCATGCATGCAAGGCAAGCACTCTACCACTGAGCCACCTTCCCAGCCTTTTTTTGAAGAATCTTATGTTTCCTTTATCTAAAGAATTTTATCCCAGCAGGCAGTAAATTCATTGGCTTCTCTCTTTGATCCTATGAAGGCGTTGTTTCAGGTATTGCCAAGTAGGATTGCATTGCTGTGTAACAAATATCACCCAAAGCATCTCCTTAAAATGACAAGAAAGATCCATCAATTCAGTGATTTGGCTCAGGTTCTCTCAGGAGACTGGAATCAAGATGCCATGGGCGATGGCTTGTCTGTGGCTGTGCTGGTTGGCCGTGCCAGCTCATTTGCATGCTTTGGGCTCTCCTCCGCTCTTGGCTGGCAATTGGCTGGAGTCTCCCCATGAAGGACTATGAAAGGGTAATGAAGGTATTAGGGACTGTAGAGGTATGAGCAGCACTCCTGGGGCTCCATGGAAGGGGGTGGGGAGCCGTGCTGGCTACCTGTGGTTGTAGGAATCCAGGGCAGCTTTTCCTTTCTCAGCCTAGACACCATTGGTACATATTCAGTCTGTGAGGATGGATAGTCTTGGGTAAGGTGGGAAGGTGAGCTGCAGTCCTGCTCTCCTCCACCAGGAGGCAGTAGCGTGATCTGTGGTGGTTGTTGAAGGATGGCTAGACATTGACAAATGTCTGCTGAGAGAGGGGCAAAATCACCTCTCCTTTCCCCCTATTAAGAAGCAGCTTTCTAAGGTGTGGTCTTTATTCAGGAGCCCCAGGAGAGATAGGTCTCAGCTAAGTGTCTCTGGTTGGGTTACAGCTCTCCTTCCCCCCCTATTAAGAAGCAGCTCTCTAAGGTGTGGTCTTTATTCAGGAGCCCCAGGAGAGATAGGTCTCAGCTGAGTGTCTCTGGTTGGGTTAGAGCTCTAACCTCTCCCAGCATGGCCTTGGGGTCTTGGGAGTGCCTTTTCATTGTGTGTCTGCTAAATCAGCTTCCTGTTGATTCTAGCTCTAGGATTTCTGCATTTGCTTTGTGCATTTGGGCCATTTTCATAGCTGTTAGGCCACAGCTCCACTTTCAGCTTCTTTTGTAGGCTAATTGGAGATAAGAATCTCATGGACTTTCCTGCCTGGGCTAGCTTATGAATCTCAGTCCTTAGAACTCAGCCTCCTGACTGGCTAGGATTAGAGGCATGAGCCACCAAAGCATGGTCTAAAAAATAACTTAAAGGCTAACTGTACTGATAGATTACATTTGTCACCTCAACTGGAAAGAAAAGAAAGGTCCAAGGCTAGCCCTTGACAAAAAGCTTGAGATCCTACTGGAAAAATAATGAAGGCAAAAAGGGTTGAGAGCATAGCTCAAGTGGTAGACTGGCTGCCTAGCAGGTGTAAGGCCATGAGTTCAAAACCCCCAAACCTCAAGAAGATAGTAATAAAAAAGCTATTAAAAGCACTAAAAGGAGGAGTTGCAGGATGTCTCAATTTTGTGTGTGTGTGTGTGTGTGTGTGTGTGTGTGTGTGTGTGTGTTTCTGGTGTTGGAACCCAGGGCCTTGGGTCATGCTGGACAGGTACCATAGCACAGAGCTATACCCCCAGCCCTGTCATTTCAGCTGTGGAAGGAAAGAAATGACAGGGAAAGACAGTGACAAAGAATAGAATCCAGGTGTTAGTTAGGCTTCTTATATGTTAGAAGCCACGCCGTGAGCTCCATGCAGGTGGTTCGTTTGTTCCCAATGGCCATCAATTACACACCGAGGATGACTGTGGATAGTTCTACGCATTCTACTCTGGATAAATGCATCAGAAGTTGGAAATAGGGTAAACTGAAAATGCTTAATCCACCGGAACTCCTGAACATCACAATGCAGCCTTATCTGCCTCAAACATGCTCAGAACTCCAAAGCAAGCGTGCTGCATAGTAAAGCGTGGCTCAGTGAGTGGAACTTCTGCTTAGCTCGCAGGAGGTCTCGTTGTTTCCTCTGGTTGATGGTATGGCTGGCTGGGAGCTGCTCACATGGCCAGAGGACCCGGTGATACCTCCTATTGATTGCAAGAGCCAAGCTCAAGGTACGGCTCCTAACTGAGTGCGCTTCCCTTTTGCTTCATTGTCAAGTTGAAAAAACCATAAAATGGACAATTAGAAGCCTGGACCTGCTGGGCATCGGTGGCTCACATCTGTAATCTTAGCTACTCAGAAGGCTGAGACATAAGAAGGGCAGTTCATAGGCGGCCTGGGCAGGAAAGTCCATGGTATTTTTATCTCCAATGAGCCAGCAAAAAGCTGGAAATCAAGATGTGGCCCAAGTGGCAGAGCACTGGCTTTGAGCAAAAAAAGGCTCAGAGACAGTGCCCAGACCCTGTGTTGAAGCCTTGTTAGCCATACCTGAGTGCGCTTAGCTCTAGGTCAGTCACTCTGTCCTAAAGTCCTCAGCTTCTGGTTTGGTTTGTTTTCTTCAAGATTATTATTGCATGAGGATTCACCTCTACATCTTGTCCCGCCCATCTGGGGGTCTTCAGGTCCATTCATTGGTGCTCACGGCACAGAGGGGGGAGGATCAAGGTAGTAACAGATGTACAGGGTCCAGTCCTTCTGGATGGCACCTTTTGTACTTCACCCTACCTCCTACCCTTTTGTCCAGAGACCTGGTGCTCCTCCAAACTCTGGAATGGCTCCGGTCATGTCCTTGTAAAAAGCTGCCCACTGCTCCTGTGTCCTACAAGATGCAGGATAACTTTCTAAGCCTGCCTAAGCCAGGACCAGCTCCAGCCCGGGCCACCCACACACCGCGTGCCTCCTGTGCTTGGCTCTGGGCCACACACTGCATCTTTGCGAGGCGTCCTCAGCTTCTGCTTTCCTTCTTCAAGATCATTGCATGCAGACTTCTCCCTGAGTCGCCTGGTCCCTCTCAGTTGGGGGAATCCAGTTAACCCTGTGACCTTGTTCCTGAGCAACTGCCTTCCCTCCTTTGTCTCCCCACCCACAGGAGGGCTGACACTGGCCCCTATGTGGGAGTCATACCCAGTCTTCAATGTCTGAGGACACTCCCCCCCGGGAGGGGGAGCAAAGGCTCTCTTCAAATAAATGTACCCCAGATTCTCTCTTGAAAAATCCCCTCCTAGCATCTAGAATTTTCCAGATGTGGAGGGATTTGGTGAGGGCAGGGGCACGCAGGTAGAAGTTGGGTGTCTCATCTATTTGAGTTGCATCTTGGGAGTGAGCATTCAGACAGTATAGGGCCCAGCACACAAAGGTTTGCAAAGATGGCCGCCGTAGTTGCTATGTTGAGAATTCAAGGAAGTAGATGGAGCAGGGTGGGCAAAGACAGTGTCTTGTCCAGTGAGTAAGCCATCATAAATAAGATGAGCTGCCATGTGTTTATTATGTCCAAAGCTACAGCAGTGTTCACCTGGAGTCCACATTGTAAGTGACAGAAAATCCCACCAGAACCAGAACTCTGGGCCAGTGGCTAGGTGGTGGGATAGTACAAGAGGAACCTCACAGAAGGACCAATGGAGGCACCCAAGACTGTGTGCTTCTAGGCTGTGAAGGCCAGGCCCTGGGTAGCAGGTACCAGGCTGGAGACTGCACACCTGGTATTACTATATTGATCTTCACCACCAGCACAGTGCTATGAGCTGGATTCTCTCCACTACTGAAGGTAAGAACATGCAAGTGACAGTGGCAGGTGGCGCTCGGATGGGGGTGGGGGAGGGGATACCCTCTGTGTGTTTGGCACTGTGTCAGACTCTCCATCCATCCATCTCCTCAGGACTCAAGGGCAGTCTTCATCTCCATCCTCCAGTGTCTTACTTTCTTTCTTTCTTTCTTTCCTTCTTTCTTTCTTTCTGTCAGTTGTGTGGCTTGAACTCTGGACCTGGGCACTGTCCCTCAGCTCTTTAGCTCAAGGTGAGCATTCTACCACTTGAGCCACAGCACCACTTTCAGTTTTCTGGTGATTAATTGGAGATAAGAGTCTCATGGGCTTTTCCTGCCAGGGAACTGCGATCCTCAAATCTCAGCCTCCTGAGTAGCTAGGATTACAGATGTGAGCCACCGGTGCCCAGCTGTTTTTATTATTATTTTTTTAATCAGTTGTGGGCCTGGGTGCTGTCCCTCAGCTCTTCAGCTAAGGTTAGCACTCTACCATTTGAGCCACAGCACCACTTTCTGCTTTTTCTGCTTATATGGTGCTGAGGAATCCAACCCAGGGCCTCATGCGTGCAAGGCAAGCACTCTACCACTGAGCCACTTCCCAGCCCCTCCAATGTTTTCTGTTTGTTTGTTTGGGCTTTTAGTTTCCAGCCTAAGTCCAGATAGTTGTTGGAATATGGGGGCCCCATGTATCTGGCCTGGGGTGACATCCCAGAAGTTTCTGGTCATTTCAGGTCATTTCTGTGAGCCTAGGAGTGGTTTGGAGGCAAAGCTGTTGCTCAGCTGGATTCCATATTGATTTCTGGGGTGATGTTTCTGTGTTGTTACCCTTCACTTCCAGACACTTCACATGCAAGCCATGCTGGAAGGAACGAGTTTTCCCTATTATTAAAAACCACAAAGGACCCTTCATTGGGCGGTATCTTGTGTCCATCTGATGGTCATGTCCTGCTCTAATCTCTGGCATCCTGCCCCCTGCCTGCATCCTCTGCCCTCTCCCAGTAGCTTGCTCCGTGCTTGTGAATATTTTCCCCAAACACTCATACTGGGTCTAAGGGAACAGTGGAGAATTGTGGTCAAATTTAGGACATTCAATCCCTCTCTTGAATTCCTGACCTAAAAAAAAAAAAAAAAAGAATCTTCCCAGGGTGACATCCAAACTTCAGGCTGCCTGAAATGCACCCCCACACCCCCAGGCAGCCTCAGCCACAACCTTTCTGCAGAGATATAGCCTGGGTGTCCCAGCCCGCTTCCCCTCCCCTTCCCTCCCAGGTCACATGCTCCAACACCTGCCGGTCTTGGCTCAGGTACCAACCAGGTCCCCTGCAGGGACCGAATGTGTGTTTGTTCTCTTCTGAAGTTGCTGTTTTGTGGCTCCCCATGCTCTCCCGATGAAGGTCTCCCTCAGTTATGTAAATGAGAGGTGAGACAGTTTTGTGGTAGTGGGGCAGAGGTATGAAGATGGCTTTTCGGAGCCATCTTGAAAACCACTTTACCCCTTGTGGACCCCATTGGTCACTAGGGAGGAAGGGGGCGGCTCTGGGGTCTGTGAGTATAATCCTGGCAATCTTCCTCCTTCCCACAGCCTGCTTCTAAATGGATGTCTTTGCAGCCCTGCCTGCCTGCCTGCTTTGGACATAGCCTTGGGTTATTTTTGAGGAGTGTGTGTGTGTGTGTGTGTTTGCTTCCTTCAACCACAAGAAGGTCGACAGAGAGGGGCACAGGTCCACTGCCACCCACCCACACCTTTCCTTGTGCATTCTGGGGAGTCTGACAGTATGGGTGTGGCTGGTCTGGCTTAGTAACTGTCCTCACGTCAACAATCCAGGAAGATTTTCTGTGATAACCTGTCCATATGCCTCTCTTGGGCTTGGTAGTGGGCCCAAGGATGGATAACTGAGAGAGCTCCTACCCATTCCCCAAGCAAGGCTCCTTCCCCATCACCCCCCCCCCCACTCCCCAGGAAAGCTCCGCCCCCTCACCATCCTTCCCCCAGCTTGGCTCCTCCCACTTTGCACTCTTTACTCCAGCTGGGCTCAGATCACTTCAAAGGCTTTATCTGAATACATCTGTGCTGCTGTAACAAAAGTACCTGTCACAGAGATTTCTAAGGACTCGTGGCTTCTGCCCCATAGTGACTGTGAGATTTGATTGATGGGTAAGGGCTACTCTTGCCCCCAAAGTGGCTTTCTTGTTGGTGAGTCATCTAGGTGGGGAAGAATGCTGGGTCTTCCCAGGGTAGGAGTCCATTTAAACTGTAGCTTTCCACCTCTGGTCCCCCAAACCCAAGCCCTTCTCCCATGAAAAATAGGTGATTTTTAGCCCAATAGTCCCTAGATGTTAACTCATTCCAGCATCAACTCAAAAAAGTCTAAAATCCAGAGGCTCATCTAAAATAGATGGGTGAGAGACTCAAAGCATGACTCATCCAGAGGCACATTTCCCTCCAGCTGGGAGCCTGCTGGGAACCCAGGAGGCCCTGGCACCAGCATCGATACACCTAGCCCCTCCCCCATCTGCCCCTGAATCTGCCCCAAATCAGTTTTCCCAGCTTCCAGCCGGACAGAACCCAAGTTCACAGCCTTTCTTCCCAAGCTTTAGGCCCAATTCAAAAAGGAAATCACTGGAGAAGGATGCTGATTGATGTTGTGTAGGCTGCGGGTCCAATCCTGCAACAGGGGATGGGGCGTTGTGTTTGATTGGCAGCTCCTCTTCTTACTGATTTGTCATAGAGGGCAAGGGATTGGAGCAGCTGGCAGAGCCAGGACTGCGCGTCAGCTGTTCCCGCCTACCCTTGCATCCCTGTGTTCTGTATCCTTGGAATCATTGCTGCCCAGATGTGAGGAAGAAAACTACAGATCCTAGAATCTGGGATCTTCCAGAATCCCAGACTCTGCCATGATCTTGTGCTGGTCAGACCCTGTGCAGATGAGTCATTCCCACAGGGATGGCTGTCCCCAATTTTTACATAGAGAAACTGAGGTGCTGAGACTTAAAGTGATTCTAAGAAGCTGACAAGGTACCATCAGCCTGGCAAGTCTGCCAGGCTCTTCCTTACCCTCTCAAAACACTGCCACCCACCCAAAGAGACAAAGGAAGATTCTTCAAAATACAAAGCAATAGAAATAGAAACAATAAATTTGTAAATGTAAAAAGGAAAATCTACCACGATACAAGGCTGAGATAAAACAAGAACAGAACTACAATGGTTTTCTACAAGTTAAAAGTAGAGGAATAAATAGCATGAATGGAATGAACAACACGGAACAGTCAAAGAGATTAATTAAAAACATGTGACTCCAAACCGGGTGCTGGTAGCACACACCTGTAATCCTTGCTACTCAGGAGGCTGAGATCTGAAGATCATGGCTTGAAACCAGCCCAGCTAAGAAAGTCCATGAGACTCTTATCTCCAATTAACCACCAGAAAACCAGAAGTGGCACTCAAAGTGGTAGAACACTAGCCTTGAGCAAAAGAGCTCAGGGACAGCGCCCAGGACCTGAGTTCCAGACCCACAGCAGACAGACAAAACCAAAACTAAAATTTGACTCCAGATGAGCTGGTGGGAAGGGTTGGATGCTGAGCGACGCGGATCAGGCTGGGGCTGGGCTCCGGCCTCCTACCTGGTCTATTTCCTGGGCCAGGGGCTAGCAGCTCTGTCTGACCATGTCCCAAAGATAAGCTCACAGGGAGCTAATTGGGTACCTGACCACATAAGCTGGGGTCCTGGAACAGCCAGGACCAACCAGACTCAGCTTCTCCATGAGGTTGGAGTTTGGGATCTAAGTGAATGAGGGAAATACTTTAGGGCATCTCCCTAAAGCATCCTGCAGGTGCATGCATTTATAGACAGACCCTTGTCACATCCTAACTGCTCATGTTACCTACAGGCCTCTCATAGCTTGTCCTGATCAGAGGATCAACAATCCTCCAGAAAGGCAGCAGAGCCTGAGGGGGGGGCGGGTACCCAGTGGTGGGCTATTCAACCTGGATAGCTTTCTTAACCTCCCCTATGGGAGGGGAGGGGGTTCGGTGTGTCTGTGCTCTGGGATCTGCTCAGCCCTCCCTACCCTGCATGAAGGCTGTAGACTCTGTGGCTTCTGAGCTGGGCTCTGGTGTCTGAGCTGTGTCCTCTCAGGAGTCTACAGACAAGGGGATGAGCGTGTTGTTGCTGGGTAACGGTGGAGCCCCGGGAAGCTCAGCCCAGCTGCTCACTGGCAATGGCATTGATTTTTTACCAAAGGCTGTGCCGTCTCCGTGGCTCTGTGGCGTCTGTGTTAGGGCAGGCCTGGGGCCTGGGAGTTGAGGCTGGCTGCCAGGAGGTCAGAGGGCTCAGCTGTGGACTGAGCACGGAAGGGGAAGCTTCTGGGAGGAACTGCTGCCCTTGTCCGGCCAGCGCTGCCTCTCCTAGTAACTTCTCTGTGGCAGGCATAAAGGTTGGTGTCACCAAACCCTAGGTGGCTCAGAGTCCACATTTGAGAGGGGGAGACCCTAATAAACCAGTGTAGGAAATAAGAAGGTGGTAGGAAAAAAAAAACCCAAACCCCTTAGGTTCCAATGTTCTATATCAGCAGGGTGCCAGTAGTTAATTCATTGCGAGGCACCTATAATGCCTATAATCCTAGCTACTCAGGAGGCTGAGATCTGAGGATCATAGTTCAAAGCCAGCCCAGGCAGAGAATGTCCACGAGACTCTTTCATTCACCACCAGAAAACCAGAAGTGGAGCTATGGCTCCAAGTGGTAGAATGCTAGCCCTGAATGAAAAAGCTCAGGGACAGTGCCCAGGTCCTGAGTTCAAGCTCCATGACTGACCAAAATAAAAAATGAGAGAAAAACCCCAAAACACCCAATTTATTATGTATTTTTATAAAGAACTGGAAGTGAGAAGTTCAAAGATTCCCCTACACCAAGAATCGATGTTTGTTTAAGAAGGTAGAAATGCTAGTGATCTGTGGGAGTTGGAGTGGGAGACAACTTCTCACTGGACAGCACAGGTAGCTTTGAGAGGGATGCTACGGGCCAGCAGAAGAAGTTAATCATCTGCCCTGGCAAGGTATGGAGACTCATGACTGTAATCTTAGCTACTCAGCAGATAGTGGTTTGAGACCAGCCCTGTCAAAAGTTAGTAAAACACTCTCCCACAAACAAACCAGACAGGCATTGGCAGGAGGCATAAATGGGAGGATCACAATCTGAGGCTGGCCCTGGGAGGGTAGGGTGGAGTTGGGGGTGGTGTGGAAGAGTAAAGCAGAATAGGGCTGTGGGCATGGCTCACATGGTAGAGCACCTGTCTAGTAAGTAGAGCCCTTGAGTCCAAACCCCAGTTCAGAATAGGGCTGAACAAAGGCCTGGTCCTTTGTTTTGTCCAGACAGAGGAAGTGCCCTGGAGATGATCCAGGGGCAGCGTCTCAGGGCATCACGTGAAGTTTGGTCCTCCAGAGGAGGGTATCCCTGCCTGGACTTCTGCCATCTGCATGCACAGCGATTCCAACATTGCAACCTATCTCTGCAGGGGGCCGGGGTCCTCTGCTCTCAAACCTGTGCTCTGACAGGCTCAGGGCCCTGGCTTGGGGACACAGACAGAGGAAAGCAGGTCCCTGAAATCACAGGCTGTCAGCCCAGTGGGAGATCCATTAACCTTTTCACTAATGATCCAAATGGCCAAGGAGGAGGACATCTCTATTAAAGCCCAAATTAGCAAAATAGGCTGTCCAGTGTCATCAGAGAGAAATGCCAAGAGACGCAGAGGTGGCTAGCACAGGGTCTAGGGATGTGAGGATGGAGCTGAACGCTCGTCTTTAAGGGAGACCCTAGCTCCTAGGTCTAGCCTGGAGGACCCTGGGGAAGACAGCTTGGACCTGACAGAGCTGACTCATGCTGTATGCTGACCTTGTCCATCTCCTCACCCAGCCTGGCCCTTCAGTAATAAATAGTCTTAGTCCTTTTGTTACTGCAAAGTGACAAAGGCTTGAGTTTCTCTTCCTCTTCCTGTAGAGCCACTAAGTGCATCATGGGGGGGGGGTCTCACCCCTATACTCTCATCTAATCCTCAATACCACCCCCTCTCCCTGCTTAGAAGCCCTATCTCTAATTATCATCAACATGACTTTGGGGTTTAAATACATGCAGTTTGGGGGGCCACACTGACATTGTGGGAAGGCTCGTGGCCATTTTGCATCTCAATACTATGTCTTTTCAGTACATTTGGGTATCTGGTCTGGGATATGTGTGCCATGTGGTCCATTTCAGACTTGGTCCATGGTTAGTTGGAACATTCCCAGGTGAGGTCTCTTGTGCCTTGGGCTTGCTACTGGGCAGAGGGCATAGCCCTCCGGCATTTCCTCATACTTGTATTGACTCCCCAGGGCTGGGGGTGTGGCGTCCCTCTGTGGCTCTCTCAATGGGACGAATGAACAGGTTCATTTCCTTAGTTTCAACTGTGGCACAAAGAGGCAAAGATAGCTCTGAGATGCTTTCCCTGAACACCTGGGGAGGGTTTAAAAGGTAGCTTCCAGCCAGGTACCAGTGGCTCATGCCGGCCCTCCTAGCTACTCAGGAGGCTGAGATCTGAGGAGCAAAGTTTGAAGCCAGCCCAGGCAGAGAAGTCCATGAGACTCTTATCTCCAATTAACTGCCCTCCCCCAAAAAGCTGGAAGTAGAGCTGTGGCTCAAATGGTAAAGCACTAGCCTTGAGTAAAAAAAAGGCTCAGTGGACAGTGCTCAGTCCCTGAGTTCAAGCCCCAGGGCTCAGCTTTGAAGCCAGCTTTCCCCAGTGCTCTTTGTAAGATCCATCCTATTTCTAGCCTAGAGGAACTCAAGACACGTGGAGAACTGGTGCTTGGGAGTTGTCCTTGAAAACCAGCTTCTGTTACCCCAGCTCCCTCGAGGGGTTCTGTTGCTTTTAAAATCTGTTTCCCATTGATGGGATCTCATTGGGCTAGTTTTGCTCTTGTTGTTTGTGCTTTTGGCCAGGGGTGGGGGTGGGGGGAGGGGGGAAGGGGTGGGGGAGCATGGTCTCCTAATCCTGCAAAAATCTGCCTTTGGCAATATGTTGAAGTGTTTCTTTTATGTTTTCTTCTAGTAGTTTTGTAGTTTCAGGTCTTCTATTTAGGTCTTTGATCTATTTATGGTAGGAGATGGGAAGGTAGTTTCATTCTTTTTTTGTTGTTGTTGTTTGAACTTTGGGCCTGGGTGCTGTCCCTGAGCTTCTGTGTTCAAGGCTAGTGCTCTACCACTTGAGTCACAGCTCTACTTCTAGCTTTCTTGGTGATTAACTGGGGATAAGAGTCTATATGGACTTTTCTGTCTAGGCTGGCTCTGGACCAAGATCCTTCAATCTCAGCCTCCTGAGTATCTAGGATTATAGGTGTGAGCCACTGGTACCTAGCTTCAGTATCATTCTTTTACAAGTGGATTTTCCCCTTCTTCCCACATGGTTGATTGAAAACTATGTCCTTTCTCCAAGGTAAGTCCTTGGTAGGTTTGTCAGTAAAGAAAAAAAAAAGAAAGAAAAGAAAGAAAAATGCTTTTCTTTGTATCAAACCCACAGAGAATCTTTGTCTAATGTTTATATGACAAGATGGCTTGTTTAGGCACTTATGGGATCAATCAGAATATTCTAGAGCTAAAAAGATTGAGCAGATGAACTGAGCCAACTCCTTGTGTTTACAGATAGGGAAACTGAGGCTGGAGGAAAAGGGCGGAACACATAGATGGCTTGACGAGAGGCTTTTCTTTTATCCTTTTTCTTTTTTTTTTTTGGTCGGCCGTGGGGCTTGAACTCTGGGCCTGGGCGCTGTCCCTCAGCTCTTCAGCTCAAGGCAAGCGCTCTACCACTTGAGCCACAGCGCCACTTCCGATTTTCTGGTGGTTTTATTGGAGATAGGAGTCTCACGGTCCCTCCTGCCCAGGCTGGCTTTGAACCACGATCCTCAGATCTCAGCCTCCTGAGTAGCTAGGATGACAGGCGTGAGCCACCAGCGCCCGGCGACGAGAGGCTTTTCAAACGTTGTTATGGGAAGGCAGCAGAAAGCTCACTAGATACTGTCTGGGGCCATGATGTGTTAGGAAGGGAGAATGACTGATTCCGGTATGTACGCCATCATTCCAGAACCCTCCAAAGACTCATATGCCTACAGAGGTGGGCTGTGCCTGGGGTTGGGAGCTTTTTATTTAACCAATGACCATCTGATTATTTGTAACATCATTCATAGGCCTTAAAACAAGGTTGGAGGCCTGGCTCAGTTGGCAGAGCGCTAACAAATGAATGAAAGCATCCGGTATTAAGTTTGAGTCCTGGTCTCATGCCTAAAAAGTAAAAAAAATTAAAAAAAATGAAATAGGTTATATAAGATTATCAACATAGGCAGATGGGCCACCTGTCTCAATCAGGTACCAGATAATTCTGTGGGCCTCCAATGGCACCGGGTGGGGTGTACCCCATTTTTGTTAAAGTTAACAGAAAATGGTTAAGATCTCTGCTCAGAGAGGACCTGGTAGAGATACACAATTGGTTGGTTTGGTTATTGTAGGGACTAAGTCATTCACAGATGGAAGCCCCCGACCCCCAGGTGACCATCCTTAGAAGGTGTTGTAAGCCACTGAGCTGGCCTCCCAGAACTTAATTGAGCTCTTGGGGAAGAATTTTGTTTTTCTTCCTAAGGTTGAAGGTCATGAGAATATGAGTTGGATTTTTTTTTTTTAGCATCCCTTTTTGTACCATAAAGACACTTCTTATTTGAGAAAGAAATAATCCATAGGAAGAAAGAGAGAAATTGGAGGAATAGAATCTGAGTCCTGGAGATAGCATTTAGGATGTCCAATTATCTCTGAACGTTTTTGTTGTTGTTGTTGTTGTCAGTCGTGAGGCTTGAACTCAAGGCTTGGACATTGTCCCTGAGCTTTTTTGCTCAAAGCTAGTGTTCTGCTACTTGGACCACATCTCCACTTCTGGTTTTCTAGTGGTTCATTGGAGATAAAAGTCTCACAGACTTTCTTATCTGGGCTGGCTTTGAACCATAATCCTTAGAGCTCAGCCTGTTGAGTAGCTAGGATTACAGGCGTGAGCCACCAGCGCTCAGCTGGATTTTTAATCTTGTGAAAGAATACGTCCTCTTCTGGTCAAATAACCCAAGTCAGTTTCTTTCACTTGTCGTATAACCGTGATGGAGCTACCAGTTCTTGTTAACCTCTGACTTCTTGCCTGCCTGGACAGAGCTCCTTCACTGTTCCAAGATAGAGTCTGAAACAGAGAATTCCCCAGTGATGGAATGAATGGTTCCTGGCCCTCCCAAATAGCTTCCTGCCTTCCATCCTCAGTGCTAAAACAGCCCTGCAGGTACAAATTACATCCAACCTTGGAGAGCTTTGCAGGAAAGAAACACGCATTGGAGGAGGCAGATCAGAGCACTTTTTTTTTTTCTCCCTCTAGGAAGGGGAGCGGGGCATGGAGTCTCTATGGCCTAACTTTAATTTAACTGACAGTTTAAAAAATCAGAACCAGCATCTGGGGCATTTAGAATGTCTGTCTTCTTGGTTTAATTTCACGGGGATCGTGTTATGGCTTTTGATAAAATGTTTCATTTTAAAGAACTTGGTTTCATCAAAGCAGGGCTTTCCTGCCACAGGGACAGCTCTGCCGATAAAGGCATTTTCATTAGGAAAAGGCAGGGTTTGGCTCAGGCTTAATTGTAGGTGGAGAGAATCTAGCAGCTAGCTTGTGCCCTTGGGCAATCCCTTTTGGTTCCCTGTAAGGCAGTAGAGCTGAAATCCCAGCTAGATTCTTAAACACGTGAGATCTGGACTCCTATTTTTGCCCATACCCTGCCTATCACTGGCTTCTTTGAAGATGTGATGCTTTTGAGAGGAAGTTATTATCTTGAATTAGCTGAGTGGGCTCTAAAGATGTTACAAGGGTTCTTATAAGAGGGAGAAGGGGAAATCTGGTACATATAGATGCATATAGAAGAGAAGGAAGCAGTGTGACCTCAGATGCACATCAGAGTGATGGGGCCATAAGCCAAGGAATGTTGGCTGCCACCAGAAGCTGGAAGAGGCCAGAAATGGATTCTCCTAGTAGAACTTCCAGAACAAGGATGGATGTCCTGCAAATGCCTTGATTTCAGGCTGGTGAAACTCAGTTTGGACATCTGCTTTCTGGTAACTGTGAAAGGATAAATTCCTTGGTTGTTTTAAGTCGGCCTCTAGTGCAAGAGGGAATCCATCTGTCTTGAGTAAACCAAGGTGAGGATGGGGCTGGAGTGTAATTCATGAAACCCAACAGTAGAAAGAACCTGCAGCTTGGATGGAGCTGGACTCAGGGGCTGGAGCCGACGCCCACCATTCCTGCTTCCTCTCTTGCTTCTTCCTCTCCTCCTCCGCTTTCACAAACAAGGACCTACTGATGACTCCAAGGAAGGACTGTCTTCTCAATTATCACAACAATGAGAACTTCCACCATGTGAAAGATGGCCAGTCAGGAATAAGAAGTATTGGGTTATGTGAGCATTCCCAGGGCTCCCCCATCCCCCCAACCCACCCTTAACCTTGTGACTTTGAATGGCTCTGGAATGGAGCCTCCTCTGCTATTCTATTCACATTGGCCTCACTTGCCTGGCTAGTCGAATGTGGTGTTGGCATGAGTTCAGGATTTGAAAAGATTTGTTTTTTGTGCTTACTCCTCTAGAAACTTCTATCTTTCTCTAGGACACAAGGGTCTCCTGGGAGGTGTTGCTTCATCAGCCTTGGGCTCCAGGATCTACACATAGAGGCAGAGCTGGGAGCTTGAGAATGGATGATGGAGGCGGAAATTGCCAGGTTTAGGGGGGGGGGTTCTGTCATGCTGTCTTATTAAAAGCAGTGATTGACAGCTGTGGAAACTAGTACCTAGAACGGAAACCTGTAATCTGTGGTCTTGGCTTTGGAACCTGGATCTGTTATAGGAAGCTAGAAAAATGACAGGCTGTGTTATGGAAGGGAGAGCTATGTGCCAAAAATGTCACTTGTAATAGCTTTGGAGGTTATAAGATGTACCAAGCCACACTAGTGGCTTTGGGCTGGGTGAGGCCAGATGGATATGGAAGACAAGAACTGGATCTTCCTGTCTGTATTTGACATGGGGAACATTGAAGAGGAGTTGGCCAGGGAAAACTGAGCCACTTCTCATGAATCGAGAGGGAATAGAGCTTGGCAGATCAGAGAGTTGCTGGCTTTGGTGACTAGAGCTATTTCTAATCTTCAGCTTCTCTATCCAACAAAAGATCCTTGACTTAAGATCCAGCTTGAGGACTGGAGGTGTAGCTGAAGTGGTGAAGTGCCTGCCTGGCAAGTGCTCGGCCTTGTGTTCAAACTCTAGTACTGAAAAAGAAAGATACAGTCTGGGAGGAAAGTTAAGTCAAATGTATGGCTGTCATACGCCATTGTAAAGACTCTAGAAAGAATTAAATGGTGCCTGGTGGTTACTAGGGAGATCATGTGGGCCTTAACAGCCTTGTACCTGTCACCAAGTTAGCAAGAGACATATTTAACTGAATGGTGAATATGGCTTTTGATATCTAGAATCAAATACATAGGAAACCCACAATTTTTGAGAGAGGTGTATACAAAAAGCCCCCAGTCTGGGCTGCACTGAGGTTTGAACTTAGGCCCTTTTCTACTAGGATTATAGGTGTGAGCCACCAGTACTGGGCATGAGAATCTTCTTAAAAGTCCATCATCTTGTTGAATGAGCATCCTAGCCTTAATGTTTTTATTTAATCATAATTACGTCTCCACATATATCTGAATGTTGGAGGGGATACACAGGATTCATTCTGACCATTCATCTGACAGTCCCTAGCATTTCTTGGCTTGTGGATGCATCCCTCTAATCTTTGCCTCTGTCATAACATGACCTTCCCCATCTCTACTTCTACAAGAACACTGATGATGCTGAATCAAGGGGCACCCTAAACACGTATGACCTCACTTAACTTTTATCTGTCAGGAGCCCGTTACCAAATACCAAATAAGGTCCTGTGTATGTGTGTGTGTGTGTGTGTGTGTGTGTGTGTGTGTGTGTGCGCGCGCACGCTCTAGTCCTGAGGCCTGAGCTTCGAGCTTCTGTGCTCAAGGCTAGTGGTCTAATACTTAAGCCACAGCTCCTTTTCTGGCTTTTTTTTTTGGTCGCTTGCGGGGCTTAAACTCTGGGCCTGGGTGCTGTCTCTCAGCTCTTCAGCTCAAGGTTAGCGCTCTACCACTTGAGCCACAGTGTCACTTCTGGTTTTCTAGTGGTTTATTGGAGGTAAGAGTCTCATGGACTTTCTTGCTTGGGCTGGCTTTGAACCGTAATCCTCAGATCTCAACCTCCTGAGTAGCTGGAATTACAGGCGTGAACCACCAGCTATTGGCTCTCCTTTTCTGGCTTTTTTGGTGGACAATTGGAGATAAGATTCTCACAGACTTTCTTGCTTGGGCTGACTTCGAACTGCAATCCTCAGATCTCAGACAGACTCCCAAGTAGCTAGAATTACAGGCATGAGACACTAGCACCTGTCAAATAAGGTTCTTTTTGAAGGTGGCAGTGCATTTTTTTTGGGGGGGGGCGTGGGGCTTGAACTCTGGGCCTGTGTGCTATTCCTGAGCTCTTAGGCTCAAAGTGAGCATTCTACCACTTGAGCCACAGCATCACTTCTAGCTTTCCAGTTGTTAATTGGAGGTAAGAATCTCATGGACTTTCCTGCCCGGGCTGGCTTCAAACTGATCCTCAGATCTCAGCCTCCTGAGTAGCTAGGATTACAGTTGTGATCCACCGGCTCCTGGCTGGTGGCAATGCATTTGAAGGGTCACTGTTCAATCAATCTAGTACATAACCCTGTATCCATACCCCTTGTCATGTGACATGAAGCTTTCCTTCCTTCCTTCCTTCCTTCCTTCCTTCCTTCCTTCCTTCCTTCCTTCCTTCCTCTCTCTTTCTCTCTCAGATAGAGTATCCTTCCCACCCCATTGACAATGGGGCTGGTCAGTGTATCTTGCTGGTCAAAGGATCCTTGGTGGATGTGATGGCGTGCTGGTTTAGAGTCCAGAATTTAAGACGCTTCATTTCTTTCTAGAAACTTCTGACATTCTCCAAGAGACAAGCCTCCCCTGGGAGCTGCTGTCCTAGCACTCTGGATCCAATCTGAGCGACGTGGAGCAGAGTAGCTCCAGTTGTCCTGCATGCCTGCACAGTCAGGCGGAGCTGAGAACCTGAGGATCACTCTTGTCTTAAATTTATCTAGCTGCTCCAACCAGATACACCTGTGGGCAGCAAACGGCTGTGGCGGTGTGTGTGGGGGGGGGGTTGGCGCTCCCAGGCCTAGCAGTCCCTCTGCTTCCTGTCCCAGATGCCATCCTGGCAGGTTCTGGCTTTAGTACAAGAGGGTCCTTCTGGGTAGCCTGCCACCTTGGCTGTCCCAAGAGAAATTCCCAACAGGAGGTAGGGCAGAGCTGTCTCTTTGGAGCGTCCCAACATGGAGATGTAGGTATTTGTCACATTTCCCCACAATAGGGCATCATGGGTATATGACTAAGAACTGTTCGGTTATTGAGAACTATAGTTACTAATTTAGTTACTAAGAACTATAGTCAAAAAGAAAAAAAAAAACTTATCACTGGGCACCTGTGGCTCATGCCTGTAGTCTTAACTACACAGGAGGCCGTCATTTGAGGATCACGGTTCAAAGCCAGCCTGGGTTGGAAAGTCTGCAAGAAAACTCTTAGCTCCAGTTAGCCACTGAAATTCATAAGTGGACCTGTGGCCCAAGTGGTAGAGCACTAACTTTGACCAAAAAACCTTAGGGAAAGTGCCCAGTCCCAGAGTTTAAGCCCCAGAACCAGCAAAAAAAACCAACCAAACAACAACAACAAAAAACTCCTCTAACTGGGATCAGTAGCTCAAGCTTATAATTCTATAATTTGAAGTTAGAGATGAAAGGATGTGGTTTGAAGCCAACGCAGGCATGAACTGAGATCCTACCTCAAAAATAACCAATGCAAAAAGAGGCTGGAGAGATGACTCAAATGGTAGAGCACCTCGTAAGTACATTTCCCTGAGTACATACACCAGTACCATAAAAATGAAACAAACAAACAACAAAAAACACCTCACCTCTCTCTCTTAGAATATCACTTAAAAATTTAAAGCTAAAAGCAAATGAAAAATAAATTTAGGGTAAAAAAAATTAAAAGAAATATTTGACAAGAAGATGCACATAGAATTCCTGCAAGGAAAAAAAAATGATGAGGCTGTGAATGTGGCTTCGTGGCGGAGTGATTGGCTAGCGTGCATGGAGCCCTCCCTGGGTTTGATTCCTCAGTGCCATATAAACAGAAAAAGCTGGAAGTGGGTGCTGTAGCTCACGTGGTAGAATGCTAGCCTTGAGCAAAAGCCCTGAGTTCAAGTATCCAGGCCCTGAGTTCAAGCCCCAGGATTGGCCAAAAAAAAGGGGGGGATTTTAAGGGTCCTTAAAAAGGAAAAAATAAAGGAAAGAAAAGGAAGAGAAGGAAAGACAAATACTGAGAAAGAGAGGAATCAAACACCACCAGGGTTTGGACGAACGTCTTACTTTAAATTGAATCCAAGTTCATTTTCTGTCCCAGACGTCTAGAGAGGGTGGCATTCAAAATGTTTACACTTGTTTCATCTGCCTTTTTGCTTCAGCCTGGTCCCCACCTCCTTCCCTCCACTTTCAGGCTTGTCCTTACATTGCACACATATGCTCATCTTTATATTTACACATATATCATTTTTATATATGGCTTGTGAAATCTGCCAGACGAAGGAAGACGTGCAATCGTCCTGCAAACAGCTGTATCATTATGCAACGGCGGGGAGCTGGGGCACATGTACGTTCTGTACCGCAAAGTTGCACAACACACCAAGTTTGTTAGAAGTGAGGCGGGGAGGTTTTATTTTTTTCTCTAGGATGACAGCTTGCTTGGCGGGGTAGGGCTCCTGCAGAAGGCATTTATTTGCTGGGGAGCCAGGCAGGATCAGAGCTGTGGTGGGTTCAAAGAACTAGAACTGTGGCCTGGAATGGTAGCAGAGAGGAGGGAGGCCAACACTAGGGGCCAGTAAGGCTGAGGCCCAGAGGCCAGCTAGGTGAAAGTCCAAGGCCCAGCAAATTTCAGAACTGGGGTCTTGGATGGCCAGGTTCTTCAGGACATCAAAACCAAGGCCCAGAGTCTAGGTTGGGTGGAGATTGAGGCCAGGGGTCCAGGAAAGTCCAGATGAGGATCCAGTCTGGTTGAACTGTGGGGTCCAGTGAGCTTAAGGACTAGGGTTCATTGAGGCTGAGGTTGGGACCTAATGAGGCAAAACTCTAGTGCCTAGGACCACCAAAGTTCAAGGTTCGGCTAGGGTCTAGATGGTGATCTGTGGCCTGCTAGAGGTTTAGAAAGGGCACAGTGTGGGGGTGAATCTGAGGTTTGAGATCTAGTGAGGGCAAGGCTGGGGTTCAGCTAGGCCAAGACCCAGTATGGCTGAGCTCCATCAGTGAGCCTGGATTGAAGCTGAGCTCAAGGGACTGCCAAAGCCGTGGCACCTGGTCAGGCAAAAATAAGCTTTAATGTCTAGTGGGGGGTCTCACTTGCAGGAAGCATCAATTTCCTGCCACCCTGTATGTGTGTGTGTGGCAGGAGTATAGAATCATTTCTGATGAATTTTGGGCAAATCGCCTTGATAAAAACCTCCCACTCCCCACAATTGCTCTAGAACTCAGCCTTGTCCTGGGTGGGTGAAGCTGGCTGGTCTGGGGGCCATCCGGGATTTAAGAAATCAGAGTGTTAGCTATTCAGAGCAGGGCCATGTTGTCCCTGGAGTCACCTGTCCCTGGACTGTTCCCTTCCTCAACGTTGAATCTCATCATTTCCCAGGCGGAGCTGGTAAAAGGAAACTGATGATGACAATGTATAGTTGGGTTCAATATGCTCGTTGCTAGGGTTAGGATGGAAGAAGGCCTTGATATATTTGCTTATAAGAGATCTTAGGGTTCTGGTTGACCTCAGGTATGAAAAGTAGTGTGGCTGACAAGGTGGGCTTGCCTGCTTCAGAAATGGAAGGCAAGGCAATGGTCAGGAGGGATCTGCTTTAGATGCTGTGTGTGTGATGAGGGAGGGGCCTGCCAGCAGGGTCTGCAGAATAGATGGGAGGCGTCTCAGGAAGAAGGTGGATCATAGCACAGACCTATGGGAAATGTACCCTCTGGGCAACAGCTATCCACCTGTAAGCACTGGGTTTGGGGCATAGGGCAGGGGGAGTGAGCTCAGTAATGGTAGTCAGGGCTATGATCCTATGCACCAAGGGGTTCTGTTGCACTAGCCAGCAGGCAGGCCAGTGACCCTTTCCCTCATCAGCCTGGTGTGAGCCAGCAGCTCCTGTCTACAGTCTTCCTGGGCAGGGCCAGGTGAGGATACAGCAAAGCCTGGCAGGCCAGTTGGCCAAGGCCAGAGACGGCTCACAGTATAGGCCCCCTGAGTGTTGCTAAGGAGTCTTGGGGTTCAGATGAGAACTCAAGGCTGCCCCGCTGCCTCAGCCTTTCAGAAAGGAGATGGGAAATCGCCATGGGGGAACAGCAGCCGCCTGAAAGTCATTCGATTTCCTCTTTCTCATTTTCAGCAATGCAATTAGGGAGGCCAGAGGGCTACACGGGCTCTGGAGCACGTGTCTGAGTTTGTGGGCGGTTGTGGGCTGCATGCTGGTGCGTATCTGCACGCGTGTTTATACTGAGGTATCACACATGCACATGGTGGTGTGCGTGTGGTGTGTGTGTGTGTGTGTGTGTGTGCAGATGCACACTCTTGGCTCTAATCTCCTGGGACAACGTGCCTGTCAAAAACCGTGTGTGTTGACTTTTCTGTTATTCATACTAACTTGTTGGCAAGTCCCTTCCCCCAGAAATCTTGCAATCACCATCATTGTGGGGCACCTCTAAATCTCAGGCATCCCTGAACCCCATCCCACAGAGCCACCTCCCTCTCCACCCCTCCTGCAGCCTTGTGTTTCGAGATTCCAGTTTGGATAATCCCATTGCTAGCTAAGTCCGCCTGTGTGCCCAGAGGGGCAGATTATCTTCCTGGACAGCATAAGGCTGCTAGCAACATGAGTCCATAGAGAAACCTGGGGTGTATGTATGTGGGGCAGGTGTAGGTGGTGGTGTGTGTGCGTGCGTGTGTGTGTGTGGTGTGTATGCCTGCATGCAAAGGCAGGTCAGCCTGGAGGGCTGTCTCTGACTGTCTCAGGCCACCAGAGGAATAAGGTCCCAGTCCTGACTCTCCTTTGAAGAAGGCAGAGATTGGGCTGTGTGGCAAAGGGGTTAGACGCCATGAGCTTCTTGGTGGGGGGGGGGCAAAGTGCTAGGCAAGGACAGTGGGGGTCAAAAATTGTTTAAAGGTTGTGGCTATCCCTCAGCTCCAGCTTTGGATTGCCTTTGACAGAGCCAGCCCAACATGGCTAGATGTCCTTCCTTCCTTGCTTGTTTGCTTGCTTGCTTCCTTCCTTTTTTTCTTCCTTCCTTCCTTCCTTCTTTCCCTCCTTCCCTCCCTCCCTCCCCCTTCCTTCCTTCCTTCCTTCTTCCTTCCTTCCTTCTTCCTTCCTTCCTTCCTTCCTTCTTCCTCCTTCCTTCTTCCTTCCTTCCTTCCTTCCTTCTTCCTTCCTTCCTTCTTCCTTCCTTCCTTCCTTCCTTCTTCCTTCCCTCCTTCCTACCTTCTCTCCCTCCTTCCTCTCCTTCCTTCTTCCATAAAAGCCAGAACTACATAATTTCACCAGAAATTTGAATTTTTAAATCTTAGCAAATTACTGACATAGTCCATGAGTAGCTAGCCTTCTAGTGATCAGAATGTAAACATTTTACACCACATTAAAGGATACCAACCCTGTGTCTGGTAAAGAGAGGGCATTTAAAGGAGGGAGGCTGGTGACGTCATCTTTGCATCTGGGTGGGAAGAGGGCATTAGGGTGCAGCTTGATTAGTTACCTTGGATCAGGGCAGAGGAGAGTGGTCATGGAGCAGGGATGTTGTCATATTTCTGAGAAAGGCACTGGGCAGCCCCCAACCAGTATCCTAGCTTCCAGAGCATTTTTTTTTTGCCAGTTCTGGGGCTTGAACTCAGGTCCTGGGCACTATCCCTGAGCTGCTTTTGCGTAAGGCTAGCGCTCTACCACTTTGAGCTACAGTGCCACTTCCAGCTTTTTCTGTGTATGTGGTATTGAAGAATTGAACCCAGGGCTTCATGCATGCTAGGCAAGCACTCTACCACTAAGCCACATTCCCAGCCCAACCTAGAGCATTTTGAGATAAATAGGAACCGCTGTCTTTGCATCCAGTATTCCTTCAGGAAACCAGTCCCAGGGTTCATCATCTGCAGACCCAATTGGAAGCTTTGGCTCCTTTAAGGCAAAGCTTCTCTGAATCTGTGAACTAGGAAGGGGCAGCCTTTGCACACTGTCCCAAGCCTCTGGCCACTCCTCTAGGGGAAGCAATTAATACAGAAGGAATGGAGCCTGGAGGCCAGAGAGGCGGGAAAGGAGTGTCTATCAAGGCTTGGGCCAGAGCCATAGACTGGGTTCCTCAGATTGTGAGATGCAAAGGCAATGTCCAGACAGACTTAGACAGGCTCTGAATGCAAAATCCCACACAGCGATCAACTGGACCTTCACAAACTTCTTTCAGGATTGATACACAAATGAAGGGTCTGTGCAGGCTCTGTGGATAACTCAGTGTAGGAATCAAATATAGCTCAGCTCAGCATCACTTTGGGGCTCCTTCGGGGTGTGTCTGGGACTGTGAAATATTCTCATTTGGAAAGAACAGTAGACAAGATATAGGGGAGACTGAGAGGGTGCCCAGTGTCCACCAAACCCCAAATGGTTAATCCAAGCTAATTCCGGGAATCCTGCCCCCTACCACTCAACATCTGGCCTAGCCATGAGGTCATGGCTGGCCCTGGCTGGCCCTGGCTGTGTGACCAGAGTAGATTCATCTGGTACTTCTAGAGGTCAGCAAGACAGCTGGGTTTGGGCCATTTTTCTACCTGATCAGGACAAAGATGACTCCGCAGGTGTCACGGTGTCGATGTCATCCCTATAGACTTCCTGGAAGGTGAGAGAGTATATTACCTTAAGCAGCAGAGAGGCCTTTTGAGATGGGTCCATTCTGGGATTTAGACTCTGGCCCAAGTGGATCCAGGCATCACTTTCTGCTGTATTCGGACGTCCCCTACTCTGCTTTCTCTTCTAGGTTGAGCAGTGCACAGTCACAAGTAGATATCGGGCTATATCCTACCCTGGGTCATGATGGCCTAGATTGAGTGTGGGCTTACACCTTGTATCTCCATTAAAAGTGTTGACTGAACCTGGATCCCCAAATCTCCATGTTTCAAATCCTTTCACTTCCAGGCAGAACTGATCCCAGTGGTGAAGGGATACCACTCTGTGTGGAATGCAGCAGTGGAGAAAATGCTGCCTAAACACCACCCACGTTCCCTCTTTTGTCTGATGCATCTCCCTGTCAGGGGTGTGTGTGTGTGTGTGTGTGTGTGTGTGTGTGTGTGTAGATAGCTCAAGAAACAGCAAGAGTGATACTCCCCGAAGGCCGCTGGCTGCTACTTTCTGTTCTATCAGCGTTCCCCTGATCTATTGCTTACCAAGGCCACTCCTGGCCAGCACTCTGCCAAACCCGTCTGATGGGACCATTGCACTTGCTAATTTCCAGCAGTGGGGCTGGCTAGAGGCCTGGTTACAGGCTCAATGACAAGGTCATCAATTCCTCACATGGGGTTTGCTCTGCATGTGGGTCCCAATGGAGTGGAAGCATCTGGATCCTTCCTGTAGCCCCCCCCCCCGGGAGCTGGTTTGTTGGGAGGGCGGTTGGTGCAAGCCCATTCACTGTCCCCATCTGCTTGGAAGTTCTTGCCAAGACAGCTGACCTTGAAATGGAGCTGAACACTGCCTCAGAAGTGGTTGGTGTCTGTGTGGACTCCAGAGAAAGCAATGGTTCTCTAAGGGCTCTTGTTTAAAGTCTATGTTGCGTATGGGATCTGGTGATCTGGTAACCAGTGGCAGACCCATGGAGAATGGTGTGAGGGGTACTCTCCTCTCTTAAGTACCCTCTCCAAAGGCTGTGTGATGATCTCTGACACCCTGAAAAACCCCTAAGTACAGTCTCCATTTCCTTCGGTGCCTCCTGTCATTGGAAGAATTCAGGGAGTAGGTTTGGAGACTCCAAGATGATTTTGGTTTGTCCTGGTCTCTCCTTCAAAACACTGGGCAGAGTGAGGTTCAGGCAGGATCTTCAGTGCCCTCAGGGGCAGGGCTGGTAGCCACAGTAATAAGCAGCTGCCGGACAACAGGGAGTGGCTAGTGGGAGAGAGAATTGGTACCTAGCTCCCCCAGAGCTGAAGGCAGACCTGAAGACTTTGAAAATCAAATGACAACACCCACAGCAGGCACTGGATGAATTGGCCCTAATGGCTTTTCAGATGTGATCTCTGGGATCTAGACTGAAAAGTAGACTTGAGGCAAGAACCACTTGGAACTTATGTTGTCTCCAGTTTTATCTTGAGGAGCCAAATGGGAGAGATTAACATAGCCGTGTGTGGTATCTGTTTCCTCATTGGCATTTGAATTCAGGCTGCTGCACTTGCTGGGCAGGTGCTCTACTGCTTGAGCCACACCCCCGAGCCCCTTTTTGTGTTGGTTATTTTGGAGGTAGGGTCTTGCTTATTGTCCAGGTTGTGATCCTCCTATTTGTACTTCCCCATGGCCGTGGGGATGACAGGTGCACCACTGAGCCCAGCCATTGGTTGAGATGGAGAATCATAAACTTTTATCCCCTGATCTCTGCCAACCAAGTACCTAGGATTCCAGGCTTCAGGCACCTTACCCAAGTCATCATTTTGATGCTATATCTATCTACCGCTGCATCTTGGTGTCAGTGTGAGGGCAGAAGGTTGAGTGGTTGTGGGTGTGGGGGTGTTTGCTTCCCCTGATTCCTGGTAGAGAAGGGTATTGTTCTGAGTCAGGTCTGAATGGAGTCTTTGGTGGTTAGAGGTGATAGGTGTCTGGATTGTTCAAGAAACAAGTCTTTTCAAAAATATTATACTAGTGTAAGTGTATGTATGTATGTATGTATATCAGTTGTGGGCTTGAACTCAGGGCCTGGGTGCTGTTCCTGAGTGCTTTTGCTCAAGGCTAGCACTCTACCACTTTGAACCACAGTGCCATTTCTGGTTCTCTGGTGGTTAATTGGAAATAAGAGTCTCATGGACTTTCCTGTCTGGGCTGGCTTTGAGCCACAATCCTCAGATCTCAGCCTCCTGAAATAGCTGGATTACAGGCATGAGTCACCAGCATCCAGCTTAGTGTAAGTATCTTAACTCTCGCTGGACACTCCATTTCCATAGCCCTGTCAGGAGCAAGGATTCCCTTGTGAGGGGAGTTAGTCCTCAATCCTTCCATCTTTCTGATGAGATCAAAGAAGGTTTCTGTCTCAACCCTTTCTCGACCCCTCAGTGTCCTGGGTAAGCAGAGGAATAGCTGAACTCTAATATTTTTCTCTTTTTGTTTGGTTGATTTGTGGGGCAGTTATCCTTGATTTGTGGTGGGATGGTAAAAGGTTGGCTTTTCCAAGGATGGTAGTGGTTGAAAGCATCCTTTAGTTTTAGGGGCTGAAGGTATTGAGATTTGAACTCAAGGCTTTGCACCTGTTAAGCAAGCACTCTACCACTGAAGCCACGCTCTCAGCTCTTTTTACTGCAGTTATTGTTCAAATAGGGGCTCACATTATTTTTCTTGAAGACAGCCTTCGACATTGATCCTCTGACCTATGCCTCCTGAGTTGCTGGGACCAAACATTCATTGGGATGGGGGTCTTGTTAACTTGTTGCTGGGGCTGACCTCCAACTGAGAGTCTCCTGATCTCTGCCTCCTAAGTAGCCTGTATGACCAGTGTGCCACCACACCCTGCCTCTAATAAACATTTAAATAAACTACCGAGTGCTACATAAACAAACAACGCTAATGGTGGTAGGGAACTATGTTGATATCTGTGGCAAGAAAGTGACTGCGGTGGCTCATGAGACCCTTAAAAGTAGCAGCTGGTTGGGTTACATTCGTCTTCTAAGGAGACTAAAATAGCAGGACCATGACAGGAGGATGTACAAATAGGTTCTGAGTGGCACCTAGCCCTGGGCTGGAACCCTAGCCCTGGGCTGCCTGACTTCCTCAGCCTTCAAGATCAGCCCCTGCTTATGAGAAGTCCTCCAGATGCCCAGCTTTGGGGACCATCTCTCTTCTGATACACTGCGTTTTCAGCGGGATCATCAGAGGTCCCAAGAAGCAAGTCTGGAAAGTCCAGGCTCTTCACCAAACTTCCATTTCATGGTGGCCAAGCAGGGATGTAGACCCAGGGCGACACCTTCCGATTTCTCAAGAAAACTCAGAAATGTGAATGTTTATATCAATCTCACTGTAAGAAAAATGTTGACATTGTATGTCCACTAGGCCAGCTATGTTCACAATGAGGGCCAGCTCCAGCCTCAGGCATCCTCATATGATTGGGGGGAAAAAGCCACTCCCAGGTGAGGATGGTTGTCAAGTTGCCTTGCCCTCATATGAACACCAGATGTGACAGAACTGAGGCTAGTTATCATGGCAAGAGCCAGAGGCTGGTAGCTGACGTTGTAATTTTAACTACTCAGGAGGCTGAGACCTGAGGATCATGGTTGGAGCCCAGGCAGGAAAGTCCATGAGACTTTCAATTAACCAGCAAAAAGCCAGCAGTGGAGCAGTGGGCTCAAGTGGTAGAACCTGAAGTGACAAAGCTAAGGGACAGCACCCAGGCCCTGAGTTAAAAAAAAAAAATCATCACAGCAAGAGCTGTGCTGGGTACTCCGTCCTTGTCCATGTCTCTGGTCACACAAGGCCTGGACAGAGTGAATGAGAAGATCAAAGAACCAGGTGTCCATTCTGGGAAAGCAAATCAGAAGTTGGGGAGCAGATTGCAAAGATGTCTCTACAGACACAAGCCCGAGGGGGATGCGCCAGCAAGGACTCGGGGAGGAGTCTGTGTCCCCAGGGAGTCCCCTGGAAGTGACTCCAGGAAACGGAGATGTCCAGGACCTGGCTGGAGAGGAGTGGTGTTGGCAATGGGTTTTCTGCAACCAACCTGCCCGGGCTGACCGCTTCCTGGGAAAGGAGACCGAGCCGGGAGAGACCCCTTCAGGTGGGGGTTGGGACTGCCACTCCGCAGGGAGGTTCATCGGATGCAGGGCAGGAAGTTGATGGCTGGAGGAGGCAAATGAAAAGTCTTGGAGAGAGGGTTACAGAAGTAAACAGAGCCCAATATTGGACAGGGAAGAGTTGGGGACCGAGGGAAGCTTCATCTTTGGAGTTGGCCTCGGGAACGCACCTGGCATCTACCGGCCTTGGTGGCCTCAGACCCCCTGCCCCGGACCCCAGGGGTCGTCAAGCCCTCGATTCTGTTCCTGAGTCTTGTCCTGCAGTACAAGGCGCAGGAAGAGACTGGGGCGGCCCCGTGGAGTCCCAAGGCTGACGGATGGGCCCCGGGCGGGCCCCGGGGAGGGTGGGGGGGAATGCGCGCGCGGGGCCACTCCTTGCCAGGTGGTGCGCCACGAGGGCGCAGAGCGCGCACGAGGGTGTCGGGTGTCCGGGCTCCCGGAGTCCCGGTCCGGAGCGCATCTCTAACGCCGCCACGGGGCGTCTCCGCTTCGCTGCGAGCGGTGGGGCGCAGGGGGGGG